>NW_028327176.1:40043750-40205000 GCF_987537825.1 Furipterus horrens | reverse complement strand
TGCTGATATTTTCCAACATAAAATCAGTCAGGACTGCTCTGGACAGAGGATAATGCAAACTAGCTTTGCTGGAAATGAGCTGCAAAATACCTTCATTTTCTACTACAGTGAAACCCTGATAAAATCACAACTGTTAAGGTCATACAGTCTATCAGGTGGAATCACAGTCTTTAGAACTCCATTATTAATGCAGACAACCTCACAATCAAAGAGGATGAGAGCACAGTTTCCAGATGCCAATGATTTGATCCTATCTTATTTGGCTGTTTACATTTAAATAATGTGACTGTATAAATTTAAATAATATGAACCACCAACAGATGGATCCCAGTGAAAAACTGCACCTTCTCTGAGACCCTGAATGTACACTATATGGTGCTTTACAATTTATCTGAGCAGAGCTCATATTTTTAAAAAAATGGGGTGGGGATAAAAAGAGAGAGACTCATTGCTTCTGCCATTATGGAAATAAAAGGGCTATGGCTTTAGAGGGTGTCTGACTATGCCAAGGAAACATGTGGTCCTCTCACCTCCAATACAATGTACCCATAAGGTACCAAGCATCAAAGCATATTAAAAGATATTAACTGCATATTTGCTTATGAACAAGATAAAAAGCTGTAGGGCCTCCAGGTTCTCAAGCTGTGAGTAGAACAGCTTTGCAATTTGCCTGCAAAACTGCATTTTGATCTTAATGAATATAAAATGGCTGCCATTAAAAGTAAAACAGATTATTTCAGGTCTTCCAGGGCCCATAGCTCTTTGCCGGCCTTGGAGGGCCACTATGATCTTTCATTAAAATCTCACAGCAGGGCTCCCTCACCAGCAAATCAAGCCTTGCAGTCTAGGAGATTGGCTACATTTAAAAGTAATTTTCAGAAATCTACACAGATTTTCAATTTGGTAATGAAAGCCATAAGAGAATGCAGGCGGCATTTTGTCGAATATTGTTCCTGATCCAGCGCTCACATTCGTTAGAAATTAAACTGCCCCGTAACTATCGCGCTGATGGCAGCTTGCCAGTTCGGCTGCGTTCTAATCTCCGTTTGTTAATGAGTAGCATGTGCTAATTGTTGTCGTCCTTACTGCGGAGCGGTCCTTTCCTTCACAAACAGATTTTACCTGCTCGGAGGCGAAACCTTTCACTTTGTCACTGAACAAGTTGGAATAGAGTTGCGGTTGCTTCGTAAAGAGAGACAGCCGAACAACGTTAGTAAAAGCAAGAGGGGATCAAATCAGAAATTGGGTGTTTTTATTTTATTTGGATCTGTCCGTTTGTCTTTTAGTCTAGCCTGACTCTTCTAAAGTCCTCCTGTAGGCAAAATGCGAATACTTTCATGTTACTCCCCAGAACAGTCTGAACAAACTAATAACCTGAGGACGGATATGGTGAAATCAATGGTAGCATAAAACGAGGGAGGGGCTTACAGTAAGGAGAACGGGAGGTATGTGAAAAGAATCTTACCTACTATTCAAGGGGCACACCTGAAACCTGAAATGGGGGTAAGCCTGCCTGCCACTGGCTTTCAAAAGAAAGTTGGACACTTTAACTTCATTTTTAGGTTCTTCAGTCTGGGGCCGGGGGTGAAGGCTGTTTTACCCCAAAGTGGATAGTCCTATGGGAAGAATCACGTAGACCCCCAATAATGTGGTTCCTAGTGAGGAAGAGCACCAGAGAGAGGTAATAAATATAGCAATGGAGGTGTGGTACAGGCAGACATCTGAATGCAGAAAGGCATATAAAATAATTATGAGTGAAAACATGATTAGGTAGAAAAAAATATATAACTATTCATTCTAAGACAGAGTATTTTTGCCTTTGTGTTTCCTTATAATTTATATAAGAACTGAGGAAAGTTACTCTTCTGAGATTCTAGAAACAAAAATGTCAGATTATGCTTCCCTTTTGGAAATGCATTCAATAAATTCTTTCTACCTGGCAATTCTCTTTACCTGGCTGCTTTAGGGCAAAGCACTTCTCTGCACTAAAATGTGACGGACAACAAGAGCTGCTTTCCTTGGGTACAAATTCTTCCTGCTGATACAGAGAGCCCCCATTTAAAATAACAATTCTTGTTAGAGCACTGGTAGTCACAGAGCATATATGCAAAAAGCTGTGTTTATTTTCAGGGGGGCCAAAGCAGGCATGTTCAGTGTAAGCATGTCTTAACTCCTCCTAACATACCAGAGGGTTTTTGTTTTTTTTTTTTAGCACCTGGCTATGCTCCTTTGGTTTTCACAAAGTACAATTTTAATTGGTTGACACATCTATGATTTTAAGGCAATGACACAGGGGCACCTAATAAGCTGCCACTGCTAACGTGCATTAGTTTTTGAAAACTCAGGCCAATTCCTTGTCTCTGTGGCCTCAGGAGACCAATGGGAAGTAGATACAAACAACTTAGTAAGCAGTTTGGAATCTGTTTCACCTGTAGTTGCTATTCTAATTGCAGGAAGCATTCACGTAATATGTTAGACTTTAAAACGCCCAAACTGACACTATATGAAATTCTGCTGAATCCTCCTGAACTCAGAAGTCTGAGACTTCTTTTATTTCACCTGTCGTCAGTTGTTCCACTATTCCTCTGAGAGCTTCCAGGTACATTTTGACAACTGTATACTGTAAGGTTTCTTTTAACATTATTTAGGCCTATGCTAAAATGTGGGCAGGGTGATAGCACATTACCAATTCTGACTCTCAAGTATTAAAATATAACAGATATTAATATCCCTCTAATTACTTGAGTGGGGAAAAAGCTGCACTTTAGATCATAGAAGTTAATATAATTAGTCTTCAGAAAATCAAGTTAAGTTTTACAAGTTATAATAAAATGTAATTATTTATTTGCTTTGTTCTAAAAACATAATTCTATGGAAACAAGCACTGTCCTTGCTTTATCAATTTGACATTACTAATTCTGTTGGAAAACACACATACATATAAATCAGATGGAAGATTTTATTTAAAAATAAAATGAAAAAAAAAAGAAACATTTACAGCCTTTTAAAGGGACATAATAAAATTTTTCAAGAAATATTTTTATTGCATTAGAGATTTGTTTTTGCCCTGTTCCTTCATTGGAAATTGCAGATATGACATTTAGTTTTCTATCACAATTGTTTTTTTGAACTAAATGTAAAAACACAGAATTTGGGGGGCGGGGGATACATTGTTGTTATTTGAAAGCATCCATCTACTAAAATTCATACTTTTCTTAAAATTTCATTCTTAAATATACAACTCTATGTTGAAATTCATGATCTACATAAAATGTAGCTTTTAAAAAACTTTTAGGATGTTATAGATGCTCTTTTGATGAAGTAAAGTTTTTTCTTTTGTCATTTTGACAATATAATATTGCATGTTAGATCTAACAACTGGCTTGAAATACAACATTCTAGTACATACACAGACTTTTGTAGTTACTTAAATGCACCTCATAGTGTCAGCCCCCAATTGACAAATGTGTTTAATTCCAAAAGCTGATTGGTAAATTGTGTTAGAATTTGCAATTAATTTTTTCATAAAAGTAATACTTCAATAACAGTTTGGTTCCAAGCCCCGCACATAAAGAACAAACTTGTTATTATCTAGCTGAACTAAAATCCAGTGATCCTTGGCCTGTCCTTTGGTCCCAGGGAACAAGAAAGCATGAAAAATAAAAAATAAAAAGAAGAAAAAAAAAGTTTATAAGGGACTAGCAGAAGAAAACGTGGAAGGGGTGTGGTTTCCTTTGTTCCTATTCAGAGCTTGACTTCCTCCACTTCCATATGCAAAGGATCCTAGACCCAGGCCTAGACTCAGACACTATGACTCAACACTGTCCCAAACTCTGTAGTTTCTGAACAAAGGCTGTACAAATCCACAGTTTTTATAACTCCGAAATCAAGTACCCCTCATCCATCCTCCCAGCCCTCTAATCACATTCTCAATGCTTTTGACTAGATGCTTAGAGGAATGAGGAGTAAAAACAAGTAAAAGGCAATGAAGAAGTCAAATTTCCAGGTAGGCATTTCTGCTTTGGGTTTGTACAAGGAAGCTCAGTGATTGAGTGTTCTATGCAACGTGCATAACACTAGTTAATGGCAGAATTAGTAGATACCCTCCTGCACACCCCACCTCCACATATAATTCTGTAGAGGACCAGGTGTGATAAGGAACAGCAACAAGACAGTTTATGAAGGGAGTTCTGATGGGCAGCAGAGTGCGTGGATGTGTGGGAGTTAGAATCACAGGTGGTCCTGCTGAATATTTTGACTCCATTTGTCCTCCTGCCTGAGGCCCTCAGTAAGATGCAATCCGTAAATATACCATCAGCTTCAGTCTTGAGCAGAAAGTAAAGACACTTGATGATTGTTGTTCTATGGTCCCAGTTTATTAGAGAGGATAAAAGGTGCTAGAAATTAATTTAAATAAGATAGAACCCAATGAGAGACAGAGCAGAAAAAATATTTCTGTGAAGCCAGAGAAAATTTGACTCTGGCTTCACAGATTCAAAATTGGTATCAAAAGGGAAATTTTACACTGGTAGGTTTATGTGTTATACTATACATGGAGCTACTTCCATGGATGATGAGTGTGGACTGCCCATAAGGACAGTGACAATCTCCCTTCATTCTACACAGAATAAGAATAATTCTCAGGATAGTCATATTTGGAACAGTCCGCTCAGCTTGTCCAAGAGGCAGAAGTGGAAGGAGGGGGTGGTACACTTTTTACTAAGGACTTCCTGGGTTCACATTTAGACCTACTGTGACTAAAAGGAATGAGCATTGTCCTGTGATATGTGAAAAAATGTGTGAAAGGAGTCCATTCTCCTCTGTGATTATATTTGACAATCAATGTTGCCTCTAGGAGATATGGTCACCGCTCATGTATGGCCCTGAAGACATAACACAAAGCTGAAGGTCATGAATATACAGGTGGCAGTGGAAACTCCAAGGGGGCTTTGGGCAATAACTTGGTGGTGCAAAAGAGAACTTTTTCCCAAGAATTCCTGATGGTAGAACAAGGATTGAGAGTCTTCTGCACAGGAGAAATGGTCCTTTGAATACTGGAGCAATGCATGTGGACAAAAATGCCACAGCCAAGCACACTGTAGTTGAACTTAAATCCAAAAAGGCAAAGCTAAATAAAGTTTCAAAACTTGGTATTGGGCTGTATCAAGAGATGAGATATAGAGAGTATTAAATTGTAAATATGTTGCCTGGGATCTTTCAGAAGAAAACAACAGCAAAGGTGGGCAGAAACCATATATTTGTCTTACATGTTCATATATAACATTTAACAGACTAAAATCAATATGTTGAATGTGGAATTTTAATATGAAAAGCTAACTATGACCCTAGATTTATATCAAGTCTTTGTGATATCGGGGACAATTGCTCAGCAATGCTCCCCAAATCATGTGTGGTCCTTTATCAGCTTTGTTCTTGCTAATCTGTTCTAAACCAATAGTTTGGTTTTCTTTACAATGTAATGATAATAGATCACTAGAAAAAGAAAATTTTTAAAAGGCACAGAAAATTCAAGCCTTGATTTTTATTATTAGATCCAACATACATAAATTTATTTTTGTCGAATTGCTTTAAAAGTTTTGACATGCTTACTTTCCATTTCTGTACTTATCCTTTTGCAAGCCAATAATAAACAGCTCACAGACTGGCACTGCTCTGAGCCACATTTTGAATGGGCATAATTGGCCCCAGAAGAGTTTTAGTACTTTATATCAAGAAGGAAGGGACAGGAATGGCCCCTGTGAGGATCTATGATAGAATACATTTCAGTGAGGTTAAAAGGAAAGGGACTTTAAGTGGCATCATTTCAAAAGAGGAATGACTACCTGTCCCATGCCTTCCTAATGCAAATCAGAAAAGTAACATAAAGTGATGGAGAACTTTTCTCCCAAACATTTGCCAGAAGACTCCTAAATGACAATCTTTTGGTAAGTTCTTGACTTGTCTTCTGCCATTTACATCCCAGGGAAGAATGAGAGATCAATCGAATAATTTTTATGTTGAATTTATTTTCACCAAGGAGGAAGATTTAATTGGTGAGCTTAAAGTAATGAGAAACTTGGAAGTAATCTGTCATCTTAGAGTCTGCATTAAAAATAATTCTAGACATAGGTATTTATCCTAGAGTTTAGAAAAGCAGGCATCAAGACAGAAAAAATAAAAATAGATATAATCCTATGGCTAAATAAGCCTATTTTAAAAATAACCACAGATTATTCCAAAGGTATTCAAATATATATATATCATGAAAGGAACGTTATTTTTCCCTTTTTAAAACTACTGAATGCAGAATATAAAGAGACACATACTCAAAATGGAAGGCTGACTAGATGATGAGGAACCAGTATGAAAAAGTGCTATAAAAGTGTTGTCAGGACAGCTAATGTTTGACCATAGATTGAAAAACTTCCAAGGACAACAAAAAGCTATTTTAAGCTCTGTTTGTAAAGAAGAACAAAGGGATAGGTACATTGATTGGGGCATGCGGCAAAACGTTAACAGATGTCATGGAGAAAACAGAACTATTCAACTCCTGTTTTTATCCTATGGTCTCTATCATGAAGAATGATTTTCAGACTGAAGAGGGCAGAGCAAGCAGAGTTAACTGTGACCTGGGGCCTAGAATAAGTCAAGATAGACTAAAATACAACCTAGTTACTTGAAATGACTTCAAGACTCCAGACCAAGCAAATGGTCTTTCGGGTTACTGAAAAAAAATTTTTTTTAATTAAAAAATTGAAAATTAAAACAAAGAAAGAAAAATCCAGGTGTGACTGTGAGAGCCCAACTCATGATTGTTTTAGGCTCATGGTCTAATCATGGACAACCAAGGATTAGTGTGGTCGACAGAAGAAAAAAATTTTCATTTACAAAAACAGAAAAATATCTAGAACATACCTCTAGCAAAATTCTAGAATAGATTGTCACATGCATGGGCTGCTTGTGCTTAAAGAAAGGAGTGATGACCTTCATCTAGCAGAGGTTCACTCCAGGTCACACCAATCTCTCCCTCCCTTCTTCCCCATCCTCCCTTCCCCACCAACCTTAATCCCTTTCTTCCATTCCCTTATTTCTTTTTCTTTTTTTTTTTTTTATTTTTATAGTGACTAGCCAACTAGTTCAGGAAAATGGCTCTCAGTTTCATCAAGACATTTAATGCGTTACTGCATAACATAAAAATAGGCCAAAAGGAAAAGAAAAGAAAAAAGTCAGTGTAATTAGGGTGACTCAAAACTAGTTGAACAAATGTTCCCAAAGAACGCTTGCTAATTAATTGGGGGCAATCTAGAGAGTTCTCTGGTGATATTTGCCTTTTGGATCTCCTTTTACCCCTTGTTATTTCTCTTCTTGTACATAGTTTTACTCCAAGACTTGCCTGCCATGTTCCATGAAAATATATGCTCTCGTGTTTGTCTCAATTAGATTTCTACAACTACGTATGCATTTGGTGCCTACTCTGTATGAATCAGATGAGCTCTGGCAACATGGGCTGGGTAGGATCCAATGCTTTCCCTTAAGCAGCTCATAGTTTAATGGGGTAATGGAGGAGTCAGCAGTTACAATATAGTATACAGAAAGAATATGAACATTTGTTGTGTCCCAACTTTTCTCTAGGCAGAAAGCTAAAGAGTTTTACATATTCGATCAAATCCCCTCAGAAACCATATGAGGTAGCTTTGATTATCCCAGGGTACTGATGAACAAGACAAAGCCCAGACAGATCCGTTCATATGCCCTAGAGCAAACCTCAAGTCAGATATGGAGCCAGAATTCAAAATCAGGTGCATTGGATTCCAAAGTCTATACCCTGGTGGAGCCCATGACAAAAGCACCAGAGTCAGGAAGATGATAGGCCAATGTCCAGCAAAGGGCAGTTTCCCTGAGTGTTCTGGAGACAGAATGCCATCCGGGAGAACTTCCCAGAAGTGGGGAAGCCTAGCCTGAGAGAGATAGAGATGATAGCCACAGAAGCTGTCTGAGTGTTGAGGGAGAAATTTTAGGCCAGGGAAATGACGTGCAAAATCAATGAGGCTTGAAAGGATAAGACTGTGTAAGGCTGCATTTGAGGTGCGTGTGCCAGCATCCGCAGAATTGGGGAGGAGTCAGGTCACAGTCAAACGGAAAGACAAAAAGAGAAGTGATAGCAGGCTCACATCCACTCTTTCTCTCTCTTACATATATACATACGCAGGATAAAAATTTTATGGATTTATATTATTAATAATTATTAATTACCAAATATGAATTTTTAGTGCATCACGTCCCCTTGCTACTTTATTTTTTGTGTTATCTTATTCCTTTCTTGTTCTTCTTTCCACTTCAATTTTCCTCTGTACATTCAACAGATATACCTCAATTTATGCATGAAATGAGTTCTTGAAAAGTTATATGATTTTTTTTTCAGCAAATGAAATATTACATTAAAGATATGAGGGAAGTTCCCTTTTAAAGGAACCTTACGCCAAATAGCTCTGTAAAGCAAATAATGACCCTATAACCAATCTTTCTCTACATCTAGATCTCCATATATCAAATTTGACTAAAAAAAGATACATCTATCCTTTATTTTTACATCTCTCTGCGAGTAGTACTGCAACATAATGGTATGCCAATTTGAAATACCATAATTTTTATACTTTTTCCGTTCTCACAATGCAGTCTTAGAAAATTCATTATTTTCTATGTCACACTGTCAGACACGCTTTCTTTTCCTGTGGAACTTTAGAGTTTTCTTCTCCCTGAGGTTGGGGAGGTTGGCAGTAAGCTGCAAAGTTAGACAATCACCCTGTATAGGGTGATTACAGTGTGCTGAGTCCAAGGGGAAGTACCATGTGTGCATTTTTACACCAGACTTCTGAGGTGTGAGCAGTTTCCTTGACCACTTCACTAGTTAGCTAACTGGGACTCAGAGGAGGTGAGCAGCTTTTACAGGTGTCCACGCTGTGCCCTGCTCCCAATCAGCCTGACCTTGAACCCACATGGCAAGTATAATGCTATCTTCTTCTTATGGGAATAATGGATGGTAAGAAAACAATTGTTCCTACAGCAGGTGACAGAGCCTTGGCTGGATGTCAGTCATGGAAAGAGCAGTTTTATGAGAGTGAAAATAAATTCTAGCAATTTCTCTGCTGTCGAATATCTGGACAAGACATTGACTTGCCCAGGCCTCAGTTTTTCCATCTGTGAAATGTAATGTCTAAAGTTTTCTCTGCCAAGCAAGTTAGAGTCCTCAGTCCTACTAAAACGAGACACGGTACATACTGAGGGCCCCTCCTTTCTCCATATGATTTACTAGTAAGTGAGCTTAGATCAAAAGTTGTATCACAAGGAAACCCTTTCAATGGCTCACTAAAAACTCAAGGATTTTTAAAATAAATTGGGAGGAAAACTTAAGTCTGCCCTTTTGGCTGTTATGGGCCAGGATGCTACCCCCAGGCAGCATTGTTCTTAAACCAAAGATCTTTTATTGGTGAAAAAACAGAGTATACAGCTATACTCTCAGATCGAAGAGGAAAGATTCAGCCAGAGCACTGGTTTTGAAAAAGCATGAAGACTTTCAGAGACAAACGTCTTGAGCTCACTCCTGCTGTTAACTAAGCCAGTGCCATGGGCAGCCAGCCCCCTTCCCCAGGAACATACACTCTGACCCCAGCACCTCAGAGCACAGGCCTCTCCAACTTGACTATTCACCAAGAGAAAACAACGAGCTTCTGATTATCTCTCTTTCGCCTCTTTTATGATCAAGGTGACTTATAAACTGCTGCAATAAAAATGATTTTTTTTTCCATAAGTGTCTTCTTAATAATGTCTCTGAGAAAGAAGAGGGGCTAAAAGATATGTGACATTCACAGATTTTACCCCTAAAGCCACAAAATCCACAGGAGCAATTTCTTCATTTGACCAAAATGAATGGTCATCACAAAAACAAATGTAACTTTGGAATCCCTGATTTGGCTGAGACAGCTTAAGGGCTCAAACTTAATAGACTTCTTCTGACTGATTAGGATCTCAGTGCAGGCTGCATCATCCTGTCAGAGCCGATAGTCAAGTCCAACCACAGGCGTGGAGCTGCCCTTGATCCATGACCTTAGCATAGAAAATCACGGGCTAGAGAATGTCGGAGGACTCCTAAGGAAGGCTCTTTGAAGATGGTATTCACTTGCTTTGTGGTTTTTTACAAAAGACAATTAGCATTAAGAATAGATTGATGCGTAAATAAAATGCCTAACAGTAAAAGCACATTTCTATATTCCAACGGCCCAAGAAAAGCTGAGCCTAAGAAGGGATTAGCTACTATCAGATGATATTACGACTGGATTAATGATGTTTCACATTCACTATATTTATAAGAAAGAGGGTTAAAAGAATGGAAATCTTTTAAGGAGAAGATAAGTGATTTCTGTAAACCTTGAAAGCGAAAAGAAAACATTTAAAGAAGGACAGTAGTTACAATAATATATTTATTGGTAAGTCCTTAATTAGAATCTTTCTTTAAAAAAACAGCCCTATACTTCAGGTAAATTACTGTTAACATAGTCTGTAGACTGTGAAAAAAGTGTGTCTGTGCCCTGTGTGTGTGTGAGAGAGACTGAGACTCCTGTATGAATGCTTTATATTCCACCAGGTATTTTAAGCCATTCTTATTTTAGGCAATTGTTTTTGTAATAGATACACTAAAGGTGATCATTTTATTTTATTGCTAGTCATTGCTGACTGAAATATTTTGCCAGATGAAAGTAATTACTGTGACTATATTACTTTTCTAACCTGTTCTGTGTATTAGATCCCTGGTAGTCATAGCATGAAATTCTGTTACCCTGTTGAAAAAAAAGTCATATGATGCTGTGTTCTGACCTTACTTATATAAAGACATTCTGTTATTCTGCTTTTTTTTTAAACTGTCTGTATCTTTACATCTCCAGAGTTCGCAGGAAAATGCTAACATTGTGTAGAAATATAAAGATATGAAAAATTGAACAATGCAATAGCTAATGTCAGTATTAAAGGCAAGGGAATACAACAAATCATTTTATTACTAATAAATAAAAGCAATCCATATCATATAAAGTCAGGAAGAAAGGATAGATAAAAGAAAGGAAAGTAGAAAAGAAGGAAGAAAGAAAGAAATGGAGGGAGGTGAGAGGAATCAACAAAGCAGAGCTGATATTAACAAATTCAATCCCATCGGTAAGTTGTCAGCCAGCATTACATGTGGCTGATATTTACATATTGATATCATATGCTGCCTACCTATCTTGTGTACTCTAGAAATCAGTCCTACAAGACAGAATGCACTGCATTCAGGAGTTTTATTTGCAAACATGGTCAAAGGAAAGCACTACTGAAAAAAATGAAAAGTCTGTTAGCTTTCTGTTCTGACCCCTAATAATCATCTGGAAAATTTCAACATTGCAGCTGGGCGAAGAGCAGCTTTGGACCTGAAACACGGATTAGCGCAGCAGGGCACTGAAGTGATAGTAGTTGAGTTCTAAAAATGAGAAGAGATATCTTCTTGTTCCGCTGATTTTCCTTCACAAACTACAGTTCTCTCATCCTCCCCCTACACCTGCCATACCATGATCCAAGCCCGAGTCCATGAGTTTTCCTCAAAAAGCCGTTCAGTTCTCCATAGGGATTTGGTATTGATCCCAGAAGAAGGTGGGAGTCAACTCATTTCAGCTGCCAAGTTCAGGGAAAAGCCATGCTTTCAATGACACATATTAGACATCTGTGGTCGGGACGTGAACATTTTTTGCAGTGATGAAAGACAACACTAGACAAGGTTCTCATCTCTCAGGAGACAAATGGAACCTTGCCACAAAGTATCGCAGGTGTGATCCCACCTGAGAGTCACAGCATGTTGTGATTTTTTCTTCATTATTTTAAAATTTTCAGTGTTTTTTTAAATTGAAAGTATATAGTACCATGTTGGTTGGCCCTGGTCAAAGTCCTCAAAAGAGGCTGACTCACTGGAGTCTTGCCAACATTACTGCCAAGAGTTCTAAGAGCTATATTTGCTGCCTGAAAGAAGGAAAGTCTAAATCTACAAAACAACTAGCAAACATATCAGTTCAGTCATTCTAAAAGTCCTCAGCACTCTTGGGGTACCCCCTACTGTGCCCTAACCCCCAAATCCCAAAACTATGCTGGCAAGTGGTGGATGGGAGCAAAAACTAAACAAACCCTCATTGTATGAGAAACAATGTTTAGTGGGTGATTCTGTCACAAGGTTCCAACTAAGTTTGCTTGGTTCTACACCAAAATCATATGAAATGAACAACTTCACAATTGTTTAAATCTGCAGGAATTAAGACCCTAATTTGCCTTTGAAATAAAGCTTCCTCAAATCTGGCCACTCTGAGAGCTACAGTAGCTCCTGCTAGTTGTAGGGTTCTGCACAGCTGCAGCCAGAATTGTGTTTGTTTAGGTTCTTAGGAGGGATTGGAGTTGGAGGTTTGAAAGGGATATCTGGGCAGGGTAAGCAGCAGCAAGGCTGTCTCTGAGGCTGTGGGAGGGACAGAGTCTGAAGGATGGAGTATGAAGAAGGCTCTGACGAAGCCCATGGAGCAACCTCTCTAGGCGGGAAGAAGGAAGAAGGAAAACAGGAAGCAGGAGCGGGCTAGCCAGAAGCACAGGGGTTGCTCTAAGGCCAAGTGTGGCACACAGGTCTAAGGTTTGGCTGGAAGAAGTGATCCCTGGCCACGGGACAAACGCAAGGCCAGGTTCAGTGGCATGGCAGGCACAGGCCATGACTATGAGGAGGCCAAGGATAAAGTGGTGTGAAAGCATAAGGGTGGGTCCTCCCCGCTTGAGATATAGGGAAGTGAAACTAGAAAAGTATGAGTTACCCAGAAGAGGCAGCAGGGCCAAGTGAAGGCAATAATTTAAAGTGTAAATTATTTGCACAGGAAAACACTACCAATATATTTTTAGCCAGCACAGGCTTACTTTAAAGTGAAAAATCGTTGTATAAGTAAACATTAAATATTTTTAAATACTTACACATGAAAAAATGTTATGAATATGATAGGAAACTTGGTGAAACAAAGAATTATAATAAATAACATTTTTAGCAAGTGCTTTTGAAGTTTACACAGTTCTTTCATATATCCTTTAAAATCCAGCAAATTTCTTTTTGTTATTCCTAGATCTTTTTGTTATTTTTAGATTATTGATATAAACAACCTGCCCTGGGTTACAATTAGTGTTCTGTTATATACCCTCCTCTCCATATTTTAAACCTCCATAGCAAATTAATTCTTCAACAGAAGGAAAATGACTTAAATTTACTTTATACAAGACTTTTTAATAGAACAGAAATTTTCTTTCATGTAAGCAGATTTTCCTACTGATATGTCCCACAACTATTCACTTTGGCTTTATCTCAAGAATTTACCACCAGCTAGCTGAGAATCACCCTTCTCTCTTCTGACAATTCCAACTGCAAAAGTTGTGCCATTCCCTCATCTATCTGTTGCAAATGATAGCAGGGACAAAAGAGTTGTTAATAAATACCTTGTGCCTACTCAGATTTGCTCTTCTATGTGGCATACATAAAGGCAATTAATTTTCAAAGATATTAGTTTTCTCAACACATCTACACATCAAGACTGACATACACATTGCTGGTCGGCTAGAATCATCATATCAACCTTTTTTTAATACCCCAAAATATCTACAATAATGTTTCTATAAATGATAATTAAGCAAGCTAATAGAGTAATAAGTGGAATACACAATAAGAACATGTACTAAAATATCTGCTTTGTGCAATGCAGAACTGGTGTTTTAGGAGATTAACAATTATGATCGCCAGTCCTCTTCTGATTCTGTAATACCTCACACAATCTTTTTTAAATTACTTTATTAACCTTTCCTCCTAGCACAGAAGTGCCCGATTATAGATAATGTTTCAAAATCATCCGAGGTGTAAGTGTGTTTGATTTGCTCGGTAATTATTTGTCTACGTTATTACATTGGCCGAGCACACAGCTCCTTGACCAGCTTTATTTCAAGTCCAGTTAAGAACAGGGTCATATCATTTTGTGGATCACTCCCTTTGGGCCCCTACTTACATGATATTTTCATATTGGAGATGGGGATGGTACATGGAAACAGTACATGTTAAACATGAAGAAAGCATTCCCTGCCCTGTCATTAAAGGTTTCAGACCCTGGGCTTAATGGAAAGAAGGTTGTTCATAAGTGAAAGGAAGGTGTTTATTCCCCGCATGAGTAGGACGCAGGGCATTGAAGTCTAAGCATGCAAATATCTGTTGATGAAGTCTAAAAGCATGTCACTTGCATCCCTCAGGTGGCCTTACCCAGGGTCTTTATAATCTGTCCCTTGTCATTCACACCACCCAGGACAACACTTCTATTTTGATGTGACTCATGAATGCATTTCAGGCAGAAAGGAATGAGGAAGGAGCAGCCACAAAGGAAGATCAGAAACCTTGTTCTTTTCATCGGAGTCTGGAGGGAAAAGTACCATCACACTGTTTTGCAGAGGGTAAGTTTGCCTGCTCCAACTTCACAACTCAGGGACAAATGAAACTGATACTTACGTGTTCTTAAAGATGAAAATATTCACTGTGAGGAAAGGCCAGGACCAGGATAAAAGGACAAAGCAGCAGGACTCTGTTTATTGTCCACAATCAACCAATTCTGAAATTTCCATATGTAGCAGGATTCTGGGGCTCTGTTAGTAATACAGGATACTGCTGGTCAGCTCAGTCACCCATGGAATTACAGTGTAGGGCATGGATGCCAGTATTTTAGACCCAAACCGAGCATAAAAAACACAAAGTAAAATTCAGTGTCAGCACAAAGTTGACAGCGAATGATTATAACAGCTTCGAAGCTTGAAAAAGAGTGTAAATAACTAAGATCCCCTGCGGGCTCACTCAGCCTGCATACATAACAACAGTGATGGACAGCCTCTATGGTACAATCGGGGAAATGAGGCAGTGGGAAGATGCAAAAATTCCGCCAGCAAAGAGCCTTAACTGTCACCTTTCTGACTAAATCAGCTCCTTTCATGGAGAGAGAGAAACAGAGCAGTAGGCTTCGCCTTTGGAAGACCAAGTGCCCCTTTGCCTAGGGAGCAGGCGTGTTAATTATCGGCTTTTCTGTGGTTATCAAGGCACTGCAACCCCACCAGCTTTTGCACTTCAGGAATGCTCTTCTACCTGATCTTTCATCTTTGGTGCTTTTAGTCCACAAAGATTGTCATTCAGAATAACTATGTTTATTTATAGAGTGCAAAAATAAAGGCAGAAAAGAGCAGTCTTCCATTCCCAGCTGAACTGTTAACTTATTAGGTAGCTTTGACTCAAAATTTAATTTTCTTTGCCTTTTGAATGCTTATGCACCCCAACGTGCACACACACATGCCTTGCATCCAACAATGAGTGGTTTTCAAGTACTGGAGGATGAGAAGTACATCATGGCATGCGGCCTCCAGCCTGATGGGATAGGCCAGCTTTGTGAGTACAGAGCCTCATCATCACTTGTACTTCAAAACTCAACAGAAAAAAAGAAGCGGGAGGACTTCTGCACACGCCTCGCTAGCACTCCACAGGTTTGTAATTCATTTACAAGATAATTAATCAATTAGCAAATGATCCCTTTCCCCTTTGTTATTTGTGCTGTATAAGAATTGCATCTCCAAATGAAATGGCAGGCCACTTGTATTGAAACTTTGCCCTTCAAACACATTGGTCTTATTTATCTGAATTGAACAGATGCTTTGCAATGCCAGCCCATTGTAACTGGATTGTTTGCTATTAGAACCTGAGTAAGATTTAAGCTAAACAGAAGAGCATAAATATGACAACCTATAGACATTCATGATGATCAACTGTGCTGTATCATCGCCAGCCATTGCTACTTATTCATATAGGAAAAGAGGGAGGAAATACACATGACATTGCTAAAAAGGGAACTATAGTCACGGGAGGGAAAGGTGAAGATGGAACTCACACAGTTATTGGCTCTAGAATACAACTCAGGGGTCTTAAAATACAATTAAATTGTTACAGTGTATACATTATGTTTACAGGCTTAATAATTCCCCATTTCTTTCTGAGCTCCATATAATAGCTGGCATGTCTTAGGAAAGCAAAGATATCAGGCAGCTTTTGCTTAGGGACCAGGGTTTTATCGGGTATCCCAGATAGCCATCTCTAGGGAGAAGGTCTGAGCAACAATGAAAATTGCCATCAGACCCCACTCCAATCTGATACTGGTCCAGAGAAGTTATGGCTGCAAAATCCCTTTACCTTTCAAAGCCTCGGATGCCTCCACAGTAAAATACACACATTGAACTATATGATTTACTTTTGGTTCCTTGCACAGCTATTGTATTATGAATCTCTGTGTCCTTCCACATTAACACTGCTGCCAGGTGGGATAATAGAAAACATCGTCCCCTTGAGCCAGGGCATGGGTCTAAAAATATTTTTAAAGCAAAGGGAAAGGTCTCCAGATTCATACAAACATTTCAGTAGCCAGATGAGCAGAAAGTCTGTTTCTGTCATTGTGTTTTTAAGTCAACAATCATGCGTTCAGTTACTCCTGTGTACATGAACAATGAAGGCATTTGGGGTTCATTTGTACAGGTGAGAAAGTGGATCAGCTTTGTAACACCAAACCCCAGGTGTACATACGGTAGAAAAATTCTGTCATCAATTGCTTCCATGGAGGACTTCTGGGTCAGGCGCAGAACCCCGCATAGTCACTTGCCAAGGCTTTCATAGTAAACAGCTCCAAGGAAAATTTCCCTAACCCTTTCCTCTGTTGAGAAATGACTTAAAAATAAAAAGCATTTGAATGTTTTAAAAGGAACTGTGAAACTTAGTAAATGAGAAAATTAGAGAAAGGTCATTATAATATAAGTGAATATCCTAAAAACAAACAAACTTGGACAAACATTACTGTTATTTTTATCTTTTTTTATTTTTCTTTTTTTAAGAATGGTCAAATGTGTAGAGAAGCAAACTCTATTTATCCATGCTGAACAAAGCTGGATTTGTTCACTCGCAGGAATAAAGAGCACATCAGTGAATGTTGGAGGCATTATTTCTTAGCAGAATTAGCATAACCCAGCACATCAGAGTATTAAAATTTAAAAAGGATTTCAAACTGTCCCCGTATCATCAGCAGAGTCATGTCACAGATTTTTTTTTATTGGTTTGTCAGGCTAGGTGTAATTGTATCAATATTTTAATGCTTGATGCATATTGCCTGTGATACATTGCTTGCATAAATAAAAAGCACCGATATTCAATTGCCAATGAAATAACCACACACTCCAGATCTTTATTATATCATGCATTATTTAATTACAATAATCAGAGTCCTTTTGAAGGTAAAACAAGATTAAAAAGGTTTTGTTTTATTGGATCTATATATTTGATTTAAACTTTATATGTTAGCTTTACATTAAGAATTTATAAGGCATCCGTTCAAATGGTGCTATTATAAAGAGTTTATTTCTTTTATAATTAGTACAGTACTCTTAAAGTAGTCTGAGTATAAGAGATAATATTTCAGTATTTTAATGAGCTTCTTAAGTGTAATTGATGTAACAATCATTGAATTACACATTTCTACCTAAAGAATAATGAAGAAAACATTTTAATGAGAAATTTAATCATTATTACCAAATGATCTACTAAACTGCCATTCGCTGACATTTAAACGCTTAATAGCAGAAAACTGTATTTTCCTGCATCTGCATCAATATCGGCAGCGATTACTTTCCTGTTCCTCTGATTTCCTGAGTTAACTTTCTACCATCACTAATTTATTTATAAATTTGAGAAAACTTTCTTTAACCCACAGTTGTCAGACCCTTCCAGAAAGTGTGGGGCTTGACACTTAGAGGGATAATTTAAATAAATTAGCCCCTTTTCCAGCCTTCAGCAGTTTTCAGCATAAAAGGGCTCTTTCTTGTGAGTATTCATGCTTGCATCAGCTTGATTTTGATGAATGCCCTGCGAATTCCCTGATAGTACCTCAGACAGAGAGATCTTAGACTGATGTCAACAAGGGTTTTTGAAGCTTCCTCATTTCAAGAACACATCAGCATTCAGAGAAAGACAGACATGAGTAGAGGAGCCTACTGTGCAGCTGTGCCAACTTCTGGGGTTGGGTTATACTCCTGGGTTTAGAGAAATTTCTGTGCCATAGGAGAGAGGTTAGCGTGGAGACATCTAATAAAACCCATAACAATGTGTTAGGGGGCATGTAAAAAGCAGCACAAGATTAGATACCAGGCAGACAGGATTTATAGAACCCTTTGAAGGTCAGGAGAGTCTGAAGAGATACGCAGCCTTCTGAATGAAGGATTGGAGAGGGCTAAGTTAAAGTCAGTGTGCAGGCTGGCAGAGGTATAGAACCGGGACAAAGATCGACACATGGAACTTAGACTGCACTTCCTATGATCCTCAGATCTTTACCAGGTATCTTTGTGCCTAGCTGGTTCCCAAGGGGCAGGTATGTCCGGAAGCCCTTAGTGGACCAGTGCTTCTCTCACTGTGTGATCGGTACGATGTGAAAAGTCAATCTGCAGGACGGGGGGAGTGGGGGGGAAGTTAGACAGAAACTCACTATTATGTATCCAATGCACAGGCAGATCGATTATTTATTTATTTATTTATTTATTTATTTATTTATTTATTTATTTATTTAAGTTTAGTTCTGATTTGGAGTCCTGGCAATGAGTGGGCAGGGGGAGCAAAGAGAAAATGCTACCATTTGACTCACACCAGATTGCTGATGATCACGAAGGGCATTTTAAAGGGTATTTGCAAATCATTTCTGATCTTGCACTAAAAAACAAAATTGCAAAGGACCACTAATAAAATGGATCTTTTTGGCTAATAACAGTATGACAGTTGCCTATAAGGTGGCTGGTGTGTGTCATATCTACAAAAGATAAAAGATGACACTGACGCTTATTTATTTTCTTAAAAATTTTGACATGTCTTTTTTTTTAAGACTTGGATATAATTTCATAACTACAATATGTGTTTATAGAGTTACAGGATATTTTTGGACAACTTTCAAATTATAATTTAGATTTAAATAATTTTCCCCAGTCCTCTATATGAGAGGAAAATAAAGATGCAACATCAAAGGAAACATCACTGAATATCTGGCTGGAAATATAAAGGGCATTTTTTGGAGAAATGGGGCCAGGATTAGTTATTAGAATTTTTTGCCAAAATATTATTAGGATGGTGTTATTCAGTTCTGGGATACCATGTATTGAGGTTCCATAAAGCATTCCCTTGTGAGCCAACAACTTTTTATCAATATACACATTTTTTGGTTACAGTTGAATTATAATATCTGTCCAATAGAGCAATCTTACTAAGCTACTCTCAGGATAGGAAGAGAAGCACAACTTTATTCAAGGTAGAAAGAAAGAGGAGTGAGAGGGAGAAGGAGGGATGAAGGGAGGGAAGGAGATAATGAGAAAGAAAGGGGAGGAAGGAAAGAAGGAAGGAAGAGCAAGAAAGAGAGAGAGAAATAAACTATAATGTGCAGCCCTAAGCCAATGGAAAATAAAAATGGAGTATTTTCTAGAATGTGGAAGAACGTGCCTCCTGAGAGTACAATGGGCAAGAAAACCCAGGGCAAGAAGCAGCTTTACTCAATTAGCAACAAAGGGATAGAAGGCTACCACATGAACTGTTAACATAGTTGTGGATGCAATTTAATTCCTTCAAAAGTGCCACCAAATAGTCTACTATTCAAGAGTGTGACATTAATGCAAAAGTGCACATAGATGGAAACAGGAGAAAACAGGAACAAGAATGAATTCAAGTGAAAAGTACTATTTAAACAAAAGCATCCATATTTGCATAAATATTTAACGATTCTCTTTTCCCTATTCACCTCAGTTTTATCCATTGTATTGGAATCCCAAAGACTCTACCTCTTCCAGTTAGCACATGAGATATAAACAGATGCTACTTTTAAAAATGCATTTCTAAAAGGATACAGCTAAAGGTTGGGGGAGCAGGAGATGAAAACCACAGAGAAGGTTAACAATGTCCCTGCAGGGCAGTGTCATGTTGCTGCCAACAAAGGTGGCCAGTGACAAGTTCTCCCCACAGCTGCTAGGGCCTGATCCCAATTCAGGAGATCCTACCAATTACATAAAAGCTTACATAGAAGATCAGAAAGGTTCAATGAAGTGAGTCTCCCCTTCTTTTGGTATCATTCAAGGAAATTTTTTTCACAAAAACATATGAAAGTCCTTTATGGATATACTCCCAGGTAAATATGAGTCCAAGTCAGGCTTTAGATCTACTTCACTGTGCATCAGTCTTAGTTTTGAGAAAATATTTGAAACCTGTACACATGCACCTGTACTTCACACACACACATACACACCCCTCAATACATGTACATTTGCTTCAGATACACATAACCAATCTTTTTGGGGTAAAGTCCTATCCATTTGTAACTGAAATAATCATGATTTGGACTTTTCTCATTCTTTAGCTTCAACTTTCCTGTTCTCCTTACCTAAATTATCATTTGCTCCCCACTCCATTCCTGCCTCCTTTGTCCTATATTTTTCCTTCAAGGCAAGCCCAAATGCTACATTCTCAGTGAAATATTTTGGTTGTCCACAACTGAAAAAGAACTTCCCTTCTTTGTAAATATCATAGTACATGCAGTCTATACAATTTATACATATTGCACTTGAAACACTTTTTACTGCCTTGTGTCAATCACTTTTTAAAAACATAAGTATTTTTGTACAACTAGATTGTAAGATCCCAGTGGGGAGAATCATGTTATGTAGGCATACTACCTCAGAGGTATTGCTGGTTCAGTTCCAGACCACCGCAATAAAGCGAATATTGCAATAAAGCGAGTCACAATCTTTTGGCTGGTAAAGAGTCTTGCTTTCAATTTTTTTAAAAAATGTGCCATCTGCCAGGTGCAATAAAATGAGGAAGATATGCCTGTATATTGTAGCTGCTACAGTAAAGGAATCCACTGACTTCACTACTTTGTGCCCTGAATAAATGCCCCAACCTCAGTTTTCACATCTATAATTAGGAACAGTAAGAGAATGTGCCTCATCACATTGATACAAAAATTAAATCAGAAAATGCAGGTAGCATAGTGTCCTGCACTTAGAAAGCATTCAGTGTCATCAGCCTTGTTACTTTATGTTTGCTCCTCAGTGGCAAGCTCTGCTCCTTGCACATCACATGAGCTCAGTGCTGAGATTTTGATTGCCTGATGAGTACAAATCTGGAGTTTGCCATGAGGTATCTAGTTCTCACTCTGTTGGCAGTTCCCTAATCTCTCTTTGGAGAAGATATTTCCCTTGCTCATTAGCTCTTCCTACAGCCTTAGCTCACTCAGACTTCATGTGGCCTGCTGTAAGTCCCTCATTCCACTGGCCAGAGGAAGGTACCAGAACCCATGTGATGGTAAGAGATTGCCCAACAGCCAGCCTTCCTTTCGATTTTATTCTTTTCTAGGTGTCATTCTAGGAAAGCATATGAACCTATAAAGCAATCACAATCCTTTCCTATAGTTGGAAAACCCCAAGGGACTGAAGGGACACCACACTGCTAGCCCAGCCCTCAACCCTGGAAAGACAGACAGCTCTAGGGACTTGTCCAGTTGACCCTCCTATTTGTACACTGTACCATTTCACCATCACTGTAAATTCTTCATTAATAATTTCCAAGAGGAAGCCTAGTAAATATATTTGAAGAGAATTAGGAGTTCCATTTGAACCAAATGTGTGTTCATCTGATATTTTGGGCACATTGAGGTATATTTAAGTGCTGGTGGTACACATTTCTTTCCAGTATATTTACCTAAAAATCAGGTCCTCCTGGGAAAGAGGAGACGTTCTGCTTCAGCAATGAACTATATCAAAAAGAGACTCCACTGCCAGAGAGAACACCTGAACCCCAGTACTATGCGGCGACTCTCTCCTATACGGACTCTAGTCACAGGGTTTCCTTGCTTTTGTTTTTTTGGTCATTCTGTGAATAAATCTTGCTTTCCCCTATTTGTCTTCCATGTATCAGCTCAAATGTTACTTCCTTTAGTTCCTGGGGTGGAATGACTGCAATAGGAGGGCAGACAGAAACAAAGAATGGCTTTATAATATCTCCCTGAGTTAGTCAGGGTTCAAGAAGTCAGCAGCAGTGGTAATGACAATCTTCAGCCTGGATAACGCTCCCCTTGGCAAATGGCATGGGGAACCCTGGTGCAAGTATTGTTTGGCATCAGCTGTCATTGGGGGGAGGGGGTGCCTTCAAAAAGTGAGGCCACCCAGCATTGGTGCTCCTGGGGTACACAGTGGTAACTGAACATCAGACCTAGCGAGGACGGAATCCTTTATCAGTGGGCATGAGAAATGCCATCTTTACAGGCGCCAGTGAAGAATCACCCTTTTAGCAGTGGCAGGAGATACAGTCACAGAAACTGAAGTGGAGGAGAGGAAAAATACATCTGACACGAAGAGGTTTGAGAAGCATAAACTGAGGTGCTCCCTGGAAGCCCCCAGAACCAGACATGGGAAGACGCCTGAAATGATTATAAAGCATGTAGGCAAGGAACTGGGAAAATAGTCTTTGGTGATGGTTACTGTGGTTCTGATATGCCTCTGGATGGTCAAGGCTTGCAAGCCCTGAGTTACACATGCCGGGAAAAACAGCACACCTGAAAATATGCAGAGACAGGGCTCTGCTGGCCCTGAAGTAAAAACATTAATTTTGAGCTAAAAAAAGTACTTTTTCCCCCCTTTTTTTCAGACCTGACATCCATTTCAATGTTAACAACTTAAAGCCTTTCAAAACAGGGTGTGAGAACTTAATGCTGTCTTTTGTAATTGCTGAAACTTTTATTGAAAATGTTTGGTCCTAGGATCTGCAGATCAGTTATACAAAAGTGTGCAACACATTTAAAAGTCAAATGATCCTGTGAAATGTCAGGCCCTGGGACAATTTTGGAGCTGCAGTTGGCAAAAACTGATAAAAATAGGTACTGCGTGTAAGCAATAAAACTGTTCACCGAGTACTCAGAACTTTACACGTGATTTTTGGAGCCTCAGACTTAGAGGTTTATCTTCCAAATCAGAGCCATTGGTCTGTTAAGAAAAATCTATACCTTTTTTGGGGCATAGGTTTTTATTATAGGAGCATACAGATGGTCTATATGCAGCTTTAGTCCTAAATGCTACAAATTGTAGCTGAGATTGCTAGGGTAGGGTAGGTGTGTTAGCATTATCAGGAGAGCCTCTTTAGAAGCTTTTCCTCCACATCTTGTTTCTGCCAGGGACCACCAATTACTTATTCCTAGCAAACACATATAGGTCACTGAGGTAGAGAAAGCTCCTGGCCCATCAGTATTCATAGTTCAAAACGGAAAATTCAGATGTTGAGTTCTGGATCTTATTCCCCAGAAAGAAGCCCTTAAGTGAGCAACAAGAATATTAGCCTATCATTGCTTCTAACCAAGATGGAGTAAAGGTGACCACATTTAATCCCTGCCTGAACAAACAAAAAACAAAGAAACTAAAAACACCAGATAATAATGGTTTTCAAGACACTAGATATCATACAATGAACAGTGAGTGATTCCTATGCAGTGAGAACAAATGAGATGAGGCCTACATTTGCCATTAAATAAGCTTTGAGAGAGTTCCCAGGCTGAGAGAGCCCAGCAGAATCCTCAGTTAAACAGACAGAGCTGAGTATGGCATCGATGTAAGCGAGTGGAGCTCACAGGACAGAGTACCAGAGAAGAGCGTCCTGTAAGGAAAGAACCTTGGAGATCTGCAGAGGGGTCCCTTGGGCATACACCAGAACACCTAGCAACACAAGCCTGCGATGAAACTACCTGAGGTTGGAAAAAGAAGCAACTGAAAGGATTAGAGAAAACACGGCTTGTTGCCCACACAGGGCTGGGAGAGTGCTTGATTCTACCAGCAAGCCTGAGAACCTCATAATTCACAGAGCACTGTGAAGAGTGCACAGAGGTTTTCTGCCTCACTGGTGGGAAATAACTACCCTTAGGCTAAGCACTGCTCTGGGCTTGCTTACAAATTTTAAAAGTAAGACCCTCCAAAATTAACTTTCAAGGTAACTTAGTTGTGTCCCAGAAAAAAAAAATATGTATTTATGGAAATACAAAAATAATTAGCACCCAGCAGGGTGAAAGATAACCAAATATGCAAAGAATCAGGAAAACACAACATTAAAAGTAGTGAAATCAGTAAATTAAAACTAACCCAAAATAGACACAGATGTTAGTATTAGAAGGAAAGAATATTAAAATAGTCATTTTAGCTGTATTCTATAAGCTCAAAGAATTCAGAAGAAACATGAAGGTTAAAAAACAAACAAACAAACAAACAAAAAAAAACCCTTAAAACTCCTAGACATGAAAACTAGCTGGGATGGGATTAACAGCATATTTGTCATTGTAGAAAAAGAGATTAGTGGATTTGAAAAATGCCAATAGAACCACCTAAAATAAAAATAAAAATAAAAAATAATATATATACACACACACACACACACTTTTAAGTATCAATAACCTGAGGGACAACTTTAATTTGCCTAATAGATGTAATTGGGGTCCTATTAGGAGATAAGAGGGCTGGGGCAAAAAACTGGAAATATGATAGCTGAAAATTTTCCATACTTAATAAAAACTATAAAACACAGGTCCAAGAATCTCAGTGAACCCAAGTACAAGAACATGAAGGAAAGCTATTCCAAAGTACATTACAGCAAAATTGTTGAACCAATGATAAAAAGACAATATTAAAAACATCCAGAAACTTAAGTTACATTCTATACAGAGGCACAAATATGAGCATTACAGCAGATTTCTCTCCAGAAACAATCCAAAGAGAAACCAGTGGAGCAACATCTTTGAAGCATTGAAAGAAAAAAACTAACAAACCACAATTCTATACCCCAAAAAAATACTTTTCAAAGATGAAGAAATAAAATATTTTCAGATGTAAAGTGGCTGAAAAATTCAAAGGCAGCAGTTGTACATTACAGTAAATGTTAGAATAAAGGAGTCCTTCAGGAGAAAGAAAAGTGATGTCAGATAAAAACATGGTTGTCTACAATAGAATAAAGAGCACTGGAAATGGCAACAAATGAGTAAATAATTAAAAGGTTTTCCTTATTATCCAAATCTCTTAAAAAGATATGTTTCAACAAAAATAATAAGAATGTGATATGGGTTTTATAGCATATGTATAAGAAATATGTATGATGAAAATAGCATGAAGAATGGGGAAGTAGACACTGAAGTATATTAATTAAGGGTTCTTATACTCTACAGGGCATGGTATAGTAACAATTTTTTGTATAATATGATGTGTTAAAAATGTATACTATAAAACCTGAAGGATGCATAAAAATAGAGTGATAGCTATTAGGTCAGCAAAAGAAGTAAATATGGAGTCATAAATAATAATTAATCTAGAAAAATAAAAAAGGGAGGAAGAATTAAACAAAGAACAGATGGGGCAAATAGAAAAGAAATAGAAACCCTAACCATATTAACAATCACATTAAATGAAAATGGTTTAAACACTCCAATTAAAAGGAAGATTGTCAAATTTAACTTTTTAGAAAGTATGGCCTATATGCCCATTTATCAGAAACATAATTTAAATACAAAGAAACAAATAGTTTAAAAGTAAAAGGTTGAAAAAGATATTCAATTTTAATGCTAATTTAAAGAAAGTTGGAATGACTATATTAATATCTGGCAAAGAATATTAGAATATTAACAAGAGTAAAGAATGTCATATCATAATTATGAGTCAGTATATGAAGAGGGCATACAAATCTTAAATGCTTATGCACCTAATAACAGAACTTCAAAATACAGGAAGTAAAAACAAGCATTCCTTGGAGAAACCAATATATAAGGATAAGTAAGATTTCAATATCCCTTTCTTAATAATTTATAAACAGAAAATCAGTAAGGACATAGAGATTTACCATAGGACTTTCTTTATTCACTAAAGGAACCATAGTTTGGATATAGTGTTTAGAGCACAGATTTTGGAATCTATGTGAGATTGAATTTTACCTCCATCTCTTACTACCTTTATAACTTGGAACAATTAATTAACATCCCTGTGCATCAATTTCATCTGCCATAAATGGAGAGGAACTATCTCTTTCTCATAGGGACTCTGTGAGGAATAAATGAGTTAAGTCTTGGAAAATGTATAGGAGTGAAACGCTGCGTGGAGAACTTAGTAAGTGCTCACTGAGACAAGTAAGAAGCAGCAGTAGAAATCCAAGTGCCTGAATTGTGTGAACAACCGTGAAAGACTTATGTCGAACTGAAGAATTTTATGCTTGGTGGATACACCAGAAAGAAAGCAAGAGACAAGCATATCACAAAAAGTCATCCGTGTCATAGCCAGATATTTATTTTTAAAGATGATTTTGGGAAAATTATGGAAAACGTACCTAAGAAAATAAAGCTGAATAGAGGAAAACATGCTAAACTGTGTTAGTTTCCTATTGCTGTCATACATATTATCAGTGTCTGGGCTGAAATCAAGGTGTTGGCAGGCTTGCTTCCTTCCGCAGGCTGTACGGTGAATCCACTTCCTTTTCTTTTCCAGCTTCTAGAGGTCACCTGCTTTCCTGGGTTGTGGCTCCTTCCTCCAACTACAAAGCCAGCAATGGTGGGTTGAATCCTTCTCATATTTAATCACTCTGGCCTCTTTTAATGCCTCCCTCTCTTTCACATTTTAAAGACCCCTGTGGTTAAATTGGATTCACCCTCATAATCCAGGATAATTTCCCTATTTTAAGGTTTGATGACTAGCAACCTTAATTCTACCTGCAACCTTAATTCCCCTTTGCCAGGTAATGTAGCATAATGACAGGGTCTGGGCACTAGGACATGGGGACTTCTGGGGGGGTCATTATTCTTCCTATCACAGAAGTTATTACAAAATATCAGGTAAGACATGATAAGAGCCTGAACAAAGGTGGTGTTAGCAGAAATAGACAGAAGGGAAGGTATTAAAGAGTGCTTTTAGATGCATAATTAAAAGAATACATAGATTCATTTGGGTTGGTTTGGAGGGAGCCAAGGACAAGAGGGAGAGTAGGAAATTAAGGAAGTCTTCTAGTTGACTTAGTTTTTAAAAGTTGGTAAAAGATGATACCATTAACTATTATGAGTTCTGTTTCCAATAGCAAATATAAACTTCTTGGAGAATATTAAGGGCGAGAGGTCCAAAAATTTGCTAGAAATTGGGTCTGAAGTTCAGGAATAGTAATGCTGATGACCAAGATCTAAGAACTATCATGTAATATTTGAGTCTCTGAGTAGCTTGATGTAATATACCAAGCATCCTAAACATGTGCACACATATTGACATTCAGTATATGGCAGCTTTCATTGGTACCAGTTGGCATTTAACATGGTAAAATAAGATGTATCTTAAAAATAAAATGTAAATGATTTACTGTACCTGTAACTGGATCTTGGCAGGTACTGCTCATAAGAGGAGCAAAGAGGTGAATTTCTACAGACGTGGCCTTTCCAAGCCCAAAGAATGTGGAAACAATGGTAAGAATCTGTTGTAATCTAAGAAGCAAAGAATTGTGACACCATGACTTTCCAGCCCCAGGTTCTCACAGTTTGTCCTTCACAGAAACACCTATAAGAATAAACATTAATCCCACCAGAAACCAGGTTTCTAGTGAACATTTGGGGCATCTCCCAATTTTGTGAGAAGCTTCAACTCTATATATCTTTCAAAGGCACTCTTGTATATGGGAAATCTTTGTACCTTCCCTTCTGTTTTACTGTGAGCCTAAAACTTCTCTAAAAAAAGAAAAAAGCCTGTTGAAAAAGTTAATAACCAGAAGTACAATAACATCCTGCTGCAGGAGTTTGCTCCCAGAGCCCAGTGATTTTAAAAATAAACAATTCATATTATTAATTAAGAAAATATAGGTGGTATGATAATGTTAAGACACCAACAAATAAGGGTGCTTTTTAAAATCTCTTACAGGAAAGACCTGAGTATTATACAGAACTGTTCATTCACAGCCATGCACATGGTGCACCATACAAACCATGAGTAATAAAACATCCTGTGGCAAAAACTTGGAATTCCATATAAATGGCTGGGGGGTGGCGAGGAAGGCAGGATAGAAATGTCCATTTAAATATAGGAGCTTGATTAATTTTCTTCTATAGTGGAACCCTAATAACCAAAAATAAGCTCACTGATGTAGCTCTGGTGACATATGAGTTGGAACGCATGGCGTGTACAAAGGTGAGTAATAAAAGTGAAGCAAACGAGCAAAAATATATCAAAAGTGTCTAAAATTATGTGTTTTCATTGTTAAGATATGTAGTGAAATCCTCATCTGGTGGATTCCAATTCAGCATTTTCTTGATATATCTTTTATAATTTTCACTCTAATTATAATGAAAATCATTTCTCAATGTAATTTTGCAATAAAAATGTTTTTTTATTTCTCATTACATAAGAACATGATCTTGTGCAGTTACTGAGCCAGCTTACAATTTGCACACTGTATCTTTCCTTTCTTACCATTTAATCTCTTCATAGTCTACAGATGTCAAGAGGTTCAGATTAAGCTTGTTAAAGATCTGCTTCACTCGAACTCGCTGATGATTATTTATTTAGCAGTTTTATGTAACCCTGTCATTGATAAGCACTCTATTAATTTGCCGAGGGACAAATCAACACTGGTTATTTTTCTACCGGCTATTAGACTCGGTACTGCTGTTTGTTACAAACCACTTGCCAGTTAATTATAAATTATGGGTCCTCTTTGCCTATATTAATTGATATCTCTTCTGCCTTTGTAATACTAGACAAATAAATTGAAGGCAAGATTTATTAAGCAGAGCATGTCTTGTGTCTCTTGATTAGTATTCTTTACTTTTTTAACATTTATACTTGTTTATACAGATTTGACAGATCAATGCATTACAGAAATAATCTTTGGGGTGTATTGCAGTAAAGAAAGAAAAAGATTTAATAGGCTTCCTACAAATTTATTCCAAATGACCCACAATTTATTATAAGCAATTCCTAAAATGCCTTTTGACTTTGTGCTACAGACTGGTGATGGCAGCTTCCCAATTATGCAAAAGCTAATATTCAAATGGTTTTAAAGTCTATGCATGCAGTTGCTATAAGACAAACAAATATAACGTGTGTAAACTTAAAATCATATCACTTTACACATGCACTATCTCTTTCCTTCACCTATTGCATATATGCATTCTATTATACACACTTTTGCATAAATACAGAACCCTTTTTCTTTAGTTTTGTCATTTAAACAATCTGTAGGTGTAATATATAGTGACAAAACAATAAACTATAGCCATTTTTAATTTTTAGAAGCATCAATTATAGATAGTACTTGCCACAAGACATGCACCTTTCCATTTGCAGTCCACAGAGGAGCTGGGGTCAGAATTTAGGCCAGGTAGCAAGAAAATCTTAATTTGTTTGCTCCCAGGACAGTATCAAACATCGAAGAATTGCAAATTTGATGGGAAGGATTACCCCAGAGGGTTATTGGATTATATTATGATTTCAAAGGGTTTCAGAACCTAGCTATCTGCCAAAAGATTCGGGTCTCTAAAATCCTGATTTTGTATATAATTTCTCCATTTAATTGACAGTTTGGAACCAAGTTGTGTTTGCAATATCTTGGATTCCTAATCATTCCCCATCTGACATAAATCCAGCAAATAGATAGTTAGCTCATTGGGGTGGGTGGACTCTTTTTCCATTAGTTCTCACAGGCAAGGAGATATATATTGGTCAAGCAGGTCTGTTCCTATTTTCAGTTCACATATAATTGAATCTCTTCCCCAACATATTCATGTTTGATGATTTAAAGACTCCCCAATTAGAATTTAGAGGAAGCCTTTAGAGTAAAATTAGCTAGTTCATTCAGAAAACATGAATTCTGCTAATGTAATGTGAAACTGACCTTTAGCCACGTTTTAATAATGAGATTTCAAGAATCATCTGTGGTATACCATGGTACCTTTTGTTAGCTGTTTCTGGGCACACCTTCTAATGGATATCATGAGTGATAGAATTTCCTGATAACCCTGATTCATCTGGTTATGCAGAAAATATGCTATTAATCATCCCTCACCAACTTATTATTTTGTCTGTATATCCTTCATGTTATGCTTCCTACCATTTACTATCTCATTGCTCAATATCTCTGTCCCCTACAGTCAAACAGGATTTGAGAGAAGTAAGATTTAAGTTATTAGTTACAACGTGGAATTACTTTGATTAGCAGTGGATTAGAGTTGACACTAACCTCTCAAATAAATAATTTTTTATTATTCTCATTTCATATATTCACATTACTTTTGAACTCAATGACACGGTTAATTCATTGTTTCCTGAACTACATTGTATATGTTTAATGCCTCATACTATTTTACCATAACCCAGCTTCTCTCAACGGGGGGCAATTTTACTCCCTAGAGAACATTGGGCAATATCTAGAGACACTATGGTTGTCACAAATAGGGGAAGGGAAGGGACTGCTACAGGCATCTAGTGGGTAAAGGACAGAGATAATACTAAACATCTTACAATGCACAGGACAAAGAATTTACTGGTCCCAAATCTCAGTAGTTAGAAGGGTGAGAAATCCTACTATAACTCTTCAAAATAAGCCCTTTCTTTATCAAAGGGAAATTAATAAGTGGAACAAAAGTTCAGGGGAGAAGATCATAAACCTGATTATGACTATATTTATCTCATTTTCGGTGGCCCGTAGGGTTGCCTTATGTACCTAGTGACATGGCAGCTGACTTGAGGTGCTTGCTCAGACTACATTGGGCTTGAAATGTGCTAGCTTCTATAAAGCTTGCTGTGTCTTACCTCATGAAGATATTATCAGAAATACTTTCAAGGCAAATATGTATTAGATTCAGTTCTAGTTAACTGAAAGAGTTGAATCAGGAGCACTGAGTTGGTCAGTGGAAAAAGGAAGAAGCTATGAGTTACACAAACAATTGAGGTAATCTGGTCATGGAGGCAACCTGTAGAAGAGGAAACATAGGTGGATAAAGGACATGAAGTGGTTCTTAGCACACCAGGAGAAATACAAAGATTTACTAACCTTAGCTATAAATCTTCTCATTCAACAATTGCTTACTGACATGCAGTGCGTATAAAGTACCATGTCCTATAACATTTGTCTTCAAACCTTTATCTTTCCACCTGAAAAGTATGTTTAGCATATAATAATGTGTAATGATATCTACTGCAAATCCACATAGTCATTATTAGCAAAATGTAATTTCTCATTAAAATATAAATAGGTGTTCTATAAGATCTAATACCATCGAAACTTCTAATATTGCTGAATATGTTTTCCATACCTTCAACGCGCACATCTCATTGGGAGATACAAATTTAAGTATTTTCATGAACCCCACTAGATGATGGACTTTTTGAGGCTGGAGATTATGTCTTTTCACTTTTATTTTGTGTTACTAGTGCTCACAACCAAACAGGGTTTCAATGCCTGTTTTACTTAATGAATAAATGGAGTTGGCTTATAAGGAGCTGATCTGGTAGGATGGAATATGATAGGTACGCACATAACTACACAACAAGGCAGAATTACAATGTAGTACTGACTAAGAAAAGCAGACTTGCTTCTGTGATAGACTTTTCCAAGATCTACTCTGAAGCTGGGCCAAGGAGTCCACAAAATTTCCTTTTATAAATATTTCTCATTCTTAGGCCGTCCTTGAATTATGACTACATTTCCTCTTGTATAACAGTGCTCAATTAAGCTTTCTAAGGTCCAATTAAGCTGATTCTATACTACTTATAAATCGAATGTCGAACCCCACTAGATTTCTAGATTTCTCCAGGATCAGAAGAGACCGTCCAATTAGGAACCACACAAACCCTTCTCTCTCCCAAATGAGTTTAACTTGTTATTTAGGACAGGCAGAATCCTTTATCCTCTTCCTTCCTAAAGGAATAACTTTTCTAGTCAATCTGTAATCATGACTGACATATCTGGGGATACATTTATCCTGCCAAAATTTTGGCTACCATAGTAATACTTTAATTTTAAATTCTTTGAAAAAGTCTGTGTATCCTTTGGTACTGTTTTGTTTGTTGGAGTTTATGAACAAGTAGACTAGGCTGGAGGGTGAGTATGATCTCATTTTGGATGAGCAGGAGATTTTCCACACAATGATAAAATAGTCATCACCACCCTACTTCTGCAACAAAATAATTTTACTGACATTCATTGGTTTAACACTCAAGTATTTTTCTAATATGGAAACTCCATATTCAATATTAATACTCAAGGGAGCCTAAATAACTCTTGAATACCTATTTCTCTATTAACTGAAAATAAGTTAAAGGAATAACCTTTTATTAATACACCCTTTATCTTCAAGGACCAAGCCCATTATATACCACACTTACCCTATCCCTTATTTTCTTTACACTTTTGTGGTATTTATTGAGCATCAACTATGTTCAAGTTGTGATTCTACAGATTCTGCCATTCCTGGGAAATTTGCTTCCTAAAGGTGTCTAAACCCACAGGTATTGTCCAGCTAAAAAAAACCTTAAGATAAAGTCTTATCCTTTGTATGGTTTGCTGAATATGACTATTGATGGCAGAATTATAAAAATTGTATCACCAAAAATTAGCTGAATAAGATCTGTATTTACTAAAGAAATGTTAATATAATTGAATTTCTAGCACATAGTACACTCTATATAATAACTCTCCAAGAGAAGATACTATTATTATCTCCATCTTAAAGGTAAGAAAACTCAGAAGAGATTTAAATATCTTGCTGTAGTGGGTCACAAGGTATATGAAGAAACAGGTAAACAAAGGAACAGAATTAGCACTTATTTAGAGGTAGGTATAATACCAAATTTATTATTTATAAAAAAACAGCCCACTTTGAACACAAATGTATATATAATGGACTTTTAGAGTTTGAGTTCAGAATTCTCTGAAAGGGGTTTGTTTGGTATGTAATTAACATGACAAACAAGGGAAAAATACAAGTTTAGTAAAAGCTCACCTTGAGTGGATAAATTTCTCTTTTTCCTGTTTTTTAAGTGAGAAAGGCTGGATAAAAGGCACATAAAATAACTGCTGACTGAGTGGAGCTCTTGAACTAAGGACTGTGCTTTGAAAATTCTACTTTGTCTAGCAAACACTATCAAAAATAAGCCTTGAGAGAAGAACATTTATTTTTTTCATTTTCTAAAAACAGTATCAACAACAACAAAAAAACCCAGCTCTGACCCCACGACTCTTCGGGAGCTAAGTTTAACAATGGATGCTGAATGGATGCATGGCCAACACTAACTGAGGCACCTGTGGGTGGTGGGTTCAGATGAGTAACCCAAATCCTCTGCACATCAATCAATTCCAAACTCCGCCCATTGTGAACACAGGGATTTCATGTCAAAGTATCTTGCTACAAAGCCAAATAGAACACATAACTATACAATCATCCTATCACTTTTCAATGTTACATTCAAGAAAATAATCCCACAGTGGCTGGTATTATGATTTGAGGAGATTGTGGTGACTTCAAATGGGGTTATGGTTCAGTGATAGAGACCACGGGCTCTGGTGTAGAACAGAACCTTCTTCAAATGGTAACTGCAATCTACTGGCTGAGCAATATCGGGTCATTTTACCTCTCTGAGCAGCTGCTTTTCCTCTTGTAAAGCAAATATAGTTTTATATCTTGGAATTTGAGAGGACTAATTAGAAAACAAAGTAGCACATTACTTAGCACATAGTAGATGATGAGAAAAATGTGAATGTTATTATTACATTAGTCCAGATCTTCCTGTTAGGTAGGATATTTAGTAAACTAAAGCAGGGAGGAGGAGGGAGACATGTTTCACCCACTTCACAGCACTTCTGAGCCCTGTTCCCATAGGAATGCCAGCGTGCTGAACATCACAGGCAGGGATAGTGCAGCAGCTGGGGAGTCCTTTAGACTCTGCTGGGAAAGGGAGCTTCTGTAGCAATTTCACTAAGACAAAGAGCCTTTACTAGCTGAGAAAGAAATCCTTTGTAGCTGTACATTATTCCCAAGGTTTAGAAAGGGAAGAAGGAGAAGGAACCTAAAAGCTGACTGAGGTAAGTAACCCCTGAACCCCAATAGTTGGCACATTCAAATTAGCTGAGTGCCCACTACGGCCTTGGCTCAAGTGTATAGAAGAAACTTACTAAGTTACTAACAACTTTATTTCTTCTAAGCATTGGGCATGCAGGCTAGCTGGGTGCTTGCATTTAAGTTTTATGCTTATGTGTGTTTCATAAATAAACTTGCTATCTCATTTCCACTATACGTGTTCATCTCTTGCTTGAATTTGTCTCTTGCGAGCAAGGCAAGAACCAAGGAACAAGTTCAGGCCCCCCCCCCCCCCCCCGATGTGGGTTTCTCCCTGGCAACACTCCAGGTCACAGATACTGAGATGGCATGCCATATGCAAGAAATGTATCAGAGAAAACACCTGTAAAATATGATAAATTGGGGAAGGAAGGCAAGAGAGGCTGGGAGAGCCATCAGGTTCTGAGAGTGAAGGAGAGAGGGAAGGAAGAAGGGCTGAGCAGAAGGATCTTGAATGCCACTCGTTTATTTCTAAAGCAAGTCTGGCAAGGCCATCATGCAGTCCTTCAGCCAGAGTTGCCCATCAGAAAATCCAGAACCTCCTAGAAATGAGCCTGCCTCAATAGTGATGCTGGGCTCCCTCTTAGGCCAGAAGCCTCACATGGGAAGCAGAGACTCACACCGCGATGGATGACCAATGCAGCACTGAGGGCCTGGGTCAGCTGTGTCCCTTTGCATTTAGAGAGGCCTGTTCTCCTGGTGACCTCAAGTATTATTCAATGCAAATCCTTGGCAAACCATATGTAACTGCATCAGGAAAGGTAAAAGAGGGGCCAAACATAAAATAACAGTACACATAGTATGGTAATACAAAGTCAGGGCATCTTTAGGTTATATATTTACTTAAGTATGCAAATAAAGTCACAGGGATGTAAAGGGATTCCATTTAAAATCCTAAGATGATTCTTGCTCTGATTAAAAGTAAGTTATGAAAGCGAATGACTTTAAAAACTGCTCTTCCTGTATGAAAGACTCATGGACATGGACAACGGGGAGGGATATGATTGTGGGAGAGGGGGTGGGTTGGGTGGGGGAGAGAAATTGGGGGAAAAGGGGACAACTGTAATTGAAAAACCAAAATAAAAAAATTAAAAAAAAAGTAATTCTAATAAATTCATCCATAAAAAATAAAAAATAAATAAAAAATAAAAAAAGTAAAAACTGCTCTTAATCAGTCCTTTCCTACTTAGATGTGACTTTCATGAACAACTAGATCCTAGATATCCTTACATTTATTTTTTTTTTTCATTCTTTCTGTTTTCTTTACATTACATGGTTAAGTGTTTTCTAGCTTTCTCCTGGTTTTTCACCTCTTTGAGGGTCTGAGGAAAGCCAGCGACCTTCTCCAGCACCTCTGAAATGCACATACTCCATGCAAAATAAGGGGTACAATTCCATAGGGTTTGTGGACCCTCCACCATCCATCTATACAAGGCTTAACATAACTTAAAGAGTGCATAAATTTATAAAGCTATTACATGAGTTTAAAGTATTTTACAATTCTTAGACTACATTTTCATGTGGATTAAGACAACCAACCATGATGATGTCTTGCTTTTTTGAGTTCAAAATGCAGTGTGCACCACAGCATCACTCAACCAAGCTGTATTGAATGGAGACACCCTCTGTGGATATACATTTAAATACATAAACAAAGTGCTCCTCTGCATAAGGAATTCCTTCTTATTCCTTTGCTTCCCCATACAAGGTGTCCAGTTTGGGATGGGGGCCACGTGCTTATTTAAATTCAATTATATTTTAAGGCCCTTCAGTTTAATATATTTTAATTTAATATAATTCTAGGTCTGGAAGTATAAATGTCTGTTACCTCACATTTGGTTCTCTTTTCCTTAGTGAAATGTTTATGTGGTAGACCACCCATCTCCTCTTGGTAGATGAACTTGTTTCCTCTCGCTTTCCTGTATCGCATAAATGCATTAACCTTCCCAGAAGAAATTATAAATTAAGTGGACACAATTGGGGGACAAAAGGGCAGACACCAGTGAGAATTCAGTCACCACTATGAATTCACTTGAGCTAGGTTCTCAGGCAGAAGCTGTGTGAAATACAACATTCATCACATAACTGGTGTTGGACCTACACAATACCTGTGCGCGAGGGGGTGAATTAATTACTTTTCAGGAAGTCAACTATTTTTCTAGCCCTGGATGCCTCCAATTACTCAGTCTCCAAAGTGCCTGCCCAGCCTTGCCACCTTAACTCTTCATTTTCTTTCTTTCAGGGTTTGGAGCCCACACATCATTTTTTCACTAAAAAACATGGTAAATGACAGAGGTCTGGAAGAATATACTTCCTCCTAAGCTGGTGACCAATTAGTTGCTTGCCACTGACTGTCATTTCTCTGCTATGAGTGCTGTGTTCTTGTAGCTTGGTGATAGACACGCTGTTTATTTTTCACTTTACAGTTTTTGCCAGTACTCCGAGTCCCACACAGCTGCCTTTAATGCTGCTCTTCTAGATATAGCTTGTGACAAGGGGAAAGATAAAAGGTATGCGTGAGTGGCAAAATGGCAACCCTGAGCAAAGTTATCTAGGGTGCGAAGTGAAGAGAAGAGTTATTTTACTCCCTCACCTTTTATTTTAATGCTTCTAAATGAAATCATGGAAAACACCAAGTCTGCGAGGTTAACGCTCAAAGGCATGAGTAGTATGGCTAAAGACTCTGAGGGTTATTAAGCTGTTGACAATATGAGAATCGGACGCATTCACCACCGGTGCAGTAATTGTCTTTCATTGAGGAGCAACTTCCCCTCTCCCCCTTCCCAACTTTTATGATTCATCATATTTATTTTTTGTTTCCTCAAGCAACATCTTTTATTAGTTGCACACCCACTGCAGAAATTTAATTTCTGCAAGAGAACAACAAAGCAGTTGATTATTATTATTGAGAATCTGGTACAACATCAAGTGAAATAAAATCTATAAGGCATTAAAATGACAGATTAGGCAAGAGCTGTATTCATTTACAAGTGTTAGAACATCATGCTAATGCCTCACAAGCACAACATAAAATGAAAATCAACTCTTTCACGCTGCTTTAGGAACGAGCCGCTGCGCGGCTCCCAGGAACAGAAGCCAGGGTCTCTGTTAAAGAGGCACTGTCCTTTTGTAGTGTGCGCATGGGCTCATCCTTGACAAAACACAAATAAAAACACTCCTCTCCTCCGCACAGCCAGAAGCACTCCAGGCTTATCCTTTGGTCATCCCAATCTAAACAAGGCTAATACCATAAAATTTAAAGCGTTCATATGCACCTTGTTGTTTTTTTAATGGAAAGGTAACACTTCACTGTATTAGGCAACCTCCACTTTTTATATCCCACTTGGAAACCAAAGAGAAAGCTAAGAAAAAGGGCCCCTGGAATCAGCAATTCAGGGTTATTATCTCACACGATAAAGCCCTGAAAATTTATATGTACTTTAATCACTCAGTGCCTATAAACTCTTATTTTAGACACAATATTTATGCTTTTATATCATGTGTTGTACTCCAAGGCAGATAAAAAGAAGCAAATTACAAGAATGCCAGAGAATAGCAGGGTGAAACTTCTAAAACATAGAGTTGTTATTCTGATAAGAGACACAAACATATAATAGAATGAATGTCTCAAATAATCTCCAAGGCCACCACACCTGAGGGCATCTTTGTAAGAGAACAAAACAAATAAGTTCTGTTGACAATATTGACACAAGCATCCAAAAAGGACTAAATGAGTTTCATCTTTCTCTTGTCTTCCTGAAAGGAAAACATGTAGGACAGTTTATAGGAAATTCCATCAAAACAGTTAAAATATTTAAAGAGTTTAGATAAGGAAGTCAAAATTTTACATAGTAGAAGGATTTATTTTCTTATGACACTGAATTTAAAAATGTGTTGCTCATAGTTTTTATACATGTGAACGTGTATATTTGAAAATAAACATATAATGTATAATATATTTATTAAAATAGACATATAATGTACTTTACCTTATATTACTAATTATATGTATAATAATCCCTATGCGAGATAAACAAATAATAATTTTTATGAGTAAACTTTAAGAGATTTATTTCAGTTTGATTTAGTATTTAATTCTCAGGTGGCAACATCAGAAGTCAGAACTTTCCTTCCTTGAACCAGAGATGGAAAATATTGAAAAGCCTGATTTCTTGGGTTCTATCATGGGTGGTATTTAAATAACGAGGATTATTAAAGGTGCCCTGTTTGAATAGCTCCTCTTAACACAGTTGCCAGCAGTGGGTAACACAGTGGAGGAGTCTCAAACTCTCATCAATAATACCTGTGTGCCATCTGTGTGCTACACCCATTCCTCTGGCTGCACCACAAGATACTCTAAGGCTCATGTCACAAACAACTCCCAGTACATGTGCGATATTGCCTCTGTTCAGAAAATCATATTGGGATCTAAGTAAATGAGAATGAAAGCCTGACTTGCTACAATTTATTAAAATTCACAAAAAAATAAGTCATCAGCAGATGATTCTTATTAAAAACAAATTCCTTGTGACATAGTTTGGTAATTGCATTGGGGAATAAATGACAGGGAGGAATGAGAATGTGGCTGGTGGCAGGAGACATGTCTTCAAGTCCTAGCTGTGTGACCTTGGGCAATGCACATTCACCTCTATGGACTGTAGGATCCTATAGAAAGGGCACTGTGATAGATTAGACACCTCACAAGGTATTGTGAGAGCTAATTAAGATCTTATGATGTAGGGAGGGCACAATATAAAAGTAAGGTGGAATTCATGTCAAATAACTGGCCAAGATTTTCCATAGTTCTCATATCAAATATCTTCTCTTATGGCCTGTGACTTTTAAAAATTCCAACAAACACCATCACTTTGAAGAAAACAATGCAACTGGGAATGGCTTGCACCTGTACATAAGTGTCCTTGCAGCTAATGATGCAATATATCCTACATGATAAGGCAAAGAATGAGCTGGCCAACAAGTCATGGATTACAGAATATTAGTCTGACAAACACAGGCTAAACGAAATGGCTGGAAATGTAAAAGAACACCAAATGGGAGGTGCATACAGATTTCGGGCATGTGGTTGCACCTAAAGATTTAATAAAGAATCAGCCATCCCCTGAGGCATGGAGAAGAAAAAATAAAAATAAAAAAGAATGCAAAAACACACATAAATTTGAGCTCTGGCCTTCTCCCCACTGACTGGATGCTAATTTCTTGAACTTCACCCAGGCTGTGTATCCAACAGACCACATGGTGATTGCTAAATTGCTCAATGACCACAAGCTACAACCATGAGGAAAATATTCATGAAAATTAACATCCCATTTAATACTTAACCACATTTCCAACCAACGCTTTGTGTACCAGAAAGTCCTCGAACTGGCTCCAAAACTTTTCAATTTCTGACAAATGCACTGGCCCCTCTCCAAGGAGCTGGGCAGCAATCTGTGCTTTATGCTGGTGCGTGGTAGCGGCAATGTTGCTGGTGGGATAGCCAGGGGGTGGAGGCGTTGTTCTCAAGGAAGAAAAACATGAGGACCAGTGGCCGTGGGGACTCACCAAGGTACCAAGGACTCTAGTCTCAGCTTGGCAGGGGGCAAGGTCTTAACTGTTTCCAATGTTTCCAAAATTAATGGCATATGATTAAAGCTGAAACTTTGAAATAGTAACAAATACCTAATGAATTTTGTCTTCATTAGAGAGGAAAATTCATATTTGCTTTTGGAGTATAAAAGCATCCTTGGATGCAAAGTTTCTAAAATATGACCCTTCAGGACTTTCTTAAAAGTAAAGATAAGCACAATAAAAAAATCTTCTCATGTTTGTTTGTACCCTCTTATTTGTTTCTCCTTCCTACATTCCTCACAGCACATATACTTTAATCATAACTCTGCCAATAGCTTCAAAAAACTATCTTTATGCTATTGAAGTTATACTGGTGTGGCCCATTCATAGATGTAGCCACTACATGCCCTCCTCTCCGTCCCATCACACATTCTCATTCCCTTAGTGATGCTAAGAAAACAGCTATTTGCATTTCTCAAATATTTTCAAAATTCCATTACACACACGCTCTCCTGAAAAACTTGGTTTTAGGAAGGGCTGAATGCATTCAAGATCTATTTAACTCAAAGCCTGACTTTCTTTAGGCTGCATTATGTACTCTAAAATACTAGGTTTGCATAGATGATTATTTTCATTGGCATCACCACAAACTAAAGTATGGGCTGGTGTCATAAACCTGTCCACATCCTCTCTTCAGCCTAGTCGGGGGTTTTGCACACACAGTGAATTCAACACACATATTTGATGATGATAATAATGATGCAACAATCTGTGCTGTAAATCCTATCTATGCAGGCTTAATAATGTCTATATTTAGAAACAAGAAAGTCTAACCAGTGTTAAATGTGGAATATTCTAGCCACTCACTCTCCTCTCCCTCCAGAAAGGACTATCCAGCATGGCATTATTATGAGAAGACTCAACCAGCAGCAGAACTCTGTTTCATTCCTGTCCCAGGAATTAGCAATGTCACTAAGTCTGGCCAGGTCATATCCTCATGGACACTCACCCAATACACTAGGTAATTTCCAAGGTCCCTTTCATCATCAAACTTCAAGCTTAAGATAATCTTTTCATCATCTAAAAGAAGAAAAATCTCAGGAGTGTCCAGGTCACTCCAACCCACTTGGGCCACTGTTCACCACCCCCAAATTACTATGGCTTTGTTCATATACCAACATTGAAAACATCTAGATGTTGAATGTTAAAACATTTGGATGATTGGAATTTTCCACCTTTTTTATTTTTTGGATTGTGGATGTTTAGATCTGCTCTGAGAACATTGCCATGAGTTTCTTAGTATTTTTCAGATCCTTGTAGACTCTTTATATTTTTTATTTTAAGCTTTTATTTGTTTATTTTTTAAGAGAGGGGAAAGGAGGGAGTAAGAGAGGGAGAGGAACATCGAAGGGTCACACACCTCCAACTGGGGACCTGGCTCGCAAGCCAGGCATGAACCCTGACCAGGAGTCAAACCAGTGACCTTTTGGTTCACAGGCCAACACTCAGTCCACTGGGTCACGCCAGCCAGGGCTTGTTCACTCTTTTTAAGAGCATTTAGAAAATTTTTAGAAAATAGAACTCTGAGGGGCCTCTGTTCAATCTATGGCAACTGCACACCTAGGAGCAGGAGGCCGTTCGGCAGGCTATCAGCAGCTTGCTCCCCTTCTCGTGTGGTTCTCAGGATTCACACACCAATGCCTCACCAGGATTCAGGAGCAGAGCCCCCTTTTTAAAGGAGGCACAGTAGAGAACCATGCTGTGCAGGAAAGCACACCTCAGATATTCTGAGTATGTAAGAGAAGTAACAAAGAGCATTCTGAATCATAGTCCGAACATCATCCTTTAGAAGCACCACAAAGTCAACTCTAAATTCCCATTACTATTTATTATAGACATTATCCAGATGCTTGATTTTATACGCTTTAGAAAAATGGACTCATCTGGTATTCTCCAGGCTTGGACATACTATAAAAACTTTTCAGAGAGATACAAAGTGGAATTGAATAAGCAAAAGATTGTTATAACATATTCTGATCAAATGAAATAAGCAAATATAAGAAGCTGTCCCAGCAACAGCGATGTACAGTAGTCCCTCACTTATCATGGGTATTACATTCTAGACCCCCCTGCGATAGGTGAAAATCCACAAAGTAGGAACTTTACACTTATTTTAGTATATATATATATATATATATATATATATATATATATATATATATATATATATTTAAGGCTTTATAAACCTTTCCCACACACTTATAAACCATCCCAGTCCCTTATTAACCTTATAGCAAAAAATCCGTGATAAACAATTAAATATAATATTTTTAAAAATCCTGCGATACAGTGCGGCCACGATAAGTGAACCACGATATAGAGAGGGACTACTGTAATAATTAAACCAAAGATAAATTTAGCTCTGCTCAAAGAAAATGCTTGAATTTGTGGTGCCTCCATTTTCTTTTAATTGGCTTTAATGAATTCTAGACTTTGTCCATTATTGACCCAAAGTCATGGGCCCATTGGCTCATACATGCCAAGCTAGCCCTTTATCATACGTGTAAGGAGGTGATACAATACAACGGTTGGGCACTTGTATTCTGGAGACAAAAGATTCAAGTTCTAATCCTGCCTTTTGTTTCTGTAATTCTGTGCAAGTCATGACCTATCAGTGCTTCTGTTTTTTGGTTTTTTTTTTTTAATCTGTAAGATAGATTAATAAATTTCACTGTACACTGTTTGATAAAGTGTAAATGGTAGAAGCTTTATCAGAAATGGTACTTTTCAGGTAGGAAATGATTAATATGTGCAGCCATTTAAGCTACTATTACTATACAGAGGCTTCACCTTATAGTTGCCTTTCAGACTAAAGCACTGTGGAGGGCATGTTTCCAGGAGAATTACAACTAAATCAAGTTGAGTTCTGGATGAAAAAAATGACTTAGATTCATGTTCATGTGACACTTGTTTCGCATGATAACTGAGAATAGAGAAAAACAAAAAAAATGGTCCAGCACTTTGATTCAAAGATTAGCTCTCAGTCCTCAGGGGAAGTAATGATTTCAAGGGTGCCCGAACCTGGTTTCTTGAGTCACAAAAATTTCAACCAAATGCATGGAGGGGAGGAGGGGAAGAAGAGGACATGCTACTAGTTAAACTCTGGTTTACAGTGAATGCAGATCAGACAAGTGGGGGAAAAAGAAAAAGAAAAAAAAGACAGGATATGGGGTAACATGAGAGTGATAAAAACAGGAGCACTACAACACCTTCTCCTTCCTAGGAAAGCCCCTGAAGTCATCTCCGTGGTAGAAGTAGATGGCTCTTTGTTTAAGATAGCCAGTTAGTGGGGCTTTTTAGTTACACAAAAGTAGATACCTGTGCAAAGTGTGAAATGGGAAAACATAGTGTTCAATTGCTCTGCAGAACTACTTTATAGAAATTTTCTATTTTCCTCTGGTGGGCTTGGAGGATAAGAGTGATGGGGAAGGTTGAAAATCTGGGTGAGACTAGAGGCAGTAAAAGGATTACAATAGGAAGAACAAGCCCTAGTGGATTGGCCAAGGCTGAGTCCTAAGGAAGACCAGGCCACGGGGACATACCTGCAAGGAGGATGCTGAAGGGCCTATGAGAGCAGAGATGTCACATAGTCAATCTAAATTTGTTTTCTGTTCCATACTATAATCCCTTTCTACTATTGGAAAACATCAATAAATGCTTATTATGTGGAACATCTCATGTTTTTGTGGTGCTTGAGGGAATGAAGACAGTACTCATAAGTGTAGCTGAGCATGCAGAGAGAGCTCAGAGAAAGCAAGTATTCAGAGTTAGAGGATCCAAAGAGAATGCAGCATTTTCTGTCCCATTTCAAATCTCCAGAAACTTCAGGAAAATCTCTCTAATGGGACTTAAAGCCACTTTGTTTGGATTTTAGTGAAAAGAGTGATGCGGGAATACTAGAAGATATTTGTGGATCTTCAATTTGTCTATTAGGATGCAGGTAGCTGAAGGTGTTACAGGAGAACATTTGTCACCCATTGTACAGTTTACTGTATAGGTTTCCTGATGCTAGAGTCTGTGAGATCAAGGGTAAGAGGTCACAGAAAGGTTCAAGTCCTTAGGGGAAAAGGCCAAACAATTTCAAGGAGAAGGAGAAGGGGATAGAGATGAAGACAAAGAAAAATAAGAGAAGAAAGAAAGAAAAGGGAAAAGAAAAAAAAAAATCTGGGGCAGACACACAATAGACACAAATTTTAATATGAATATCTCAACCATTTCCTGATGGCAAATGCATTCCTTTGCTGATCACTTTGGGTCCACCTAAAATATCTTGAGCCATGTCCGGAGCTGAGTGACAGAGCAGAGAAGGCCTGGGCTTTCAGAGATAGAGGCCTGAATTTGGAGCCTGGCTCTGTCACTTGCTGGCTCTGTAAACTCGGACACACAGTGAACCCTGTGAGCCTCAGTTTGCCTGTATGTAAAACAGGAGGAAGAGCCTCCATAATGCAATAATGTAGGGTTTAGTGTAAGAGCTAGCACAAAGCTGCGCTTAGTGCATGGAAGCTGAGATAATTTTTCACAAATGCCATTCTAACCTGCTCAGTACACAGACCCTTGAACTAGCTGTTGTTGTAGACATGGTCCAAATAAAAGATATGCCCTTGGCCTTCAGATAGCTTGAGTGAGCTAGCAATCAAAATGCATCCACCACTTTCAGGGTCTCAAAGGGACAAAAATTCACCCTATATGCCCATGCAGCAACTTCTCTTTGCTTTCCTTTAGTTTACTATTCCAGCAAAAGCTATCAAACAGCATTGTTTGCTATATAATTTTTTTAAATGTACAAAAATATTTATCACATAAAAGAGCTATGAACTTTAAACTGGAAAAAAAAAAGCTAAGTGCAAAGCAAAAATGCAGTTAAAGGCACACAACATTCAAAATAAAACTTTAGAAATGGCAGCGTAGGAGAGTTTTAAAACGTCATTTTATTTAGTAAATTCCTTGAGAAAATTAATGATCCGAACTAGTAGAAATGTTAGCACTTTTTTTTTTTTTTTTTTGACACTTTCACATATACACTCAGAGAATGTGCGCTGTCAAAGCTGGATATTACAACTAGAACATGCTGTGAGAAATAACGTGCCAAATGTGCCTGCTGGAGGAAAGATGTCCCCTCAGTGTCCTGGACTTGGGAACCATATAATGGCCACTCCATGGACACAGATCAGGGGCCCCAAGATGGTCTTTGAGCAGGTTGAAGGTCAACTGGGGACAGGGGCTCACTGGCTACTTGCAATACAATGACAGGCTCTGGCACTCCTCACTCAGGGGCGGAGGAGATGGACGCATGGTCTGGTCTCATTTTCTTCAGCTTTCTGTCCCCTGAATCACTGCTTAGCATGGTGTCAGTGACTGACTGGATCCAGGGTGAAAGACTAACGGTTTATAGGAAAAAGAGTGACCATGGCCCAAAGAGAATGCTGTCAACCAGCGGCCAAGCCTGGGCCACAGAGGAAATTGGCAAACGCTGGGTCTCTGGGCTCTAAGGACACGCTGAGATCCTGAGTATGGAAGCGAGGCCTGGGACTGCCCTGTAAACGCTGCAGAGGAGCACGCGAGTACTGCTTTTCTGTAATCATTAGGGCAACGGTTGTATTCCTTCTGCCTAACAGTGCCCGATTTTTGTCTCATGATTTTTGGAGAATTTTTATGTTAAAATATAATAAGCTCAAGAGAGAGCCTTTTATACGGTAACATGACTCAGATGACGTTGTCAAACACCGTTACCGCGCTGATGCGCTCATTATCCCCACGTGGCAGAGGATGTATTAGCATGGACCACATGAAATTGCCATTGCTGCAGCTCTCACATGGTCAAACATCATCTGGGCTCATTTAATATTTGTTGGTTTGCCAATGTCTATCTCCCACTGTAAACTGTGTAAGAGTAACAACTTCACTGGGTTCACTGCTGTGTTCCTGGAGCTTAGACCAGTGTTGACACATAGTAGGCATACAAAAATATTTATGGAATGAATAAATAAGTGAATTCCACTGATAGATAATGAAAATTGATTATGTGTCTGGCACTGTGCTAAGAATGAGAGATAGAATTATGAAAAAGACTATCTTAAGGAGATTTGAGAATTAAATCAGCAGTTACAGACTAGCAGGTAAATGTGTGACAAAGGACAACACAGGATGCATGCAGAGCAGTAGGCCGGTGGTCAGCCTGAATTTGGTTGGTGGGAGAGAAGGCAAAAGAGGGCTGATGTGTGGGATCCCTGTCAAAAATAACACATACATTGACATCTGAGGAATAAATGCTAATTAGGCAGATGAAAAGAAAAGCAGTAATAGTTGTTAAAACATAACCAGATTTCTGATATTAGATGTATTCGCATACAGCTTCACCAGTCACAGAAAAACAAGGACTAGCCACCAACCCATGAAGTTCACTGAACATGTGAAAGCAAGCCCTTTAGTTGTCGCTATCTGGGAAGATCATTTGGATCTTCAGTCTCTGCAAAACCAGAATAAACCAAGGGCATGGGAATCAGGCAGGACTAACTGGACAAAGTGGCAAAAGAAATGTCATTAAGGTAAACAAGGCCGGGAGCACCATCCCAGGGAAAAGTGTGCCTGTCTTTTGGCTTCTTGTTTATCTTGCATCCACCTAAAACGGGAACTAGTGTTCATCCTACCATGCACCTATGTGCTGTCTTAATGCCTAATGACTCTTCTCTGCCTATTTCTGAGTTCAGTGAGGAAATCATCATTACTACTGCTAGCATTTGTTCTACCAAATGCATTAATAGGTAGAATCCCATCTCTGGGTAGAGGGTAGTTTACAGTTTGCCATGGATCATGTAGCTGGCACTGTCGAGAAGTATAAGATAGGATGTCAGGCTTACTGTAAAGAGAGCACAACCTGGCAGATCTTGAGGTTACACAAAGAGGACATTCTAGAATGTGAAACAAAGGAGAGAGTCATGGAAGGATGAACTGCTTTACCATGGACCACCTCCGCCACCCTGCAAATGAAGAGTATTTCTTCCAAGAGTTCAATTTTTGCTCTTCTCCTCATCCCTCTCCTCTTCCGGGCAGTCAGGGGGGAAGTTTCAAATCTCCAAACTATTTCCTCATCATGGCTATCCCAGCCTGCTAAGGAAAGAGCTACTGTCCCCTAACCTCTCACTGCTTCCACACCCATCCTTCCCTGGAATGGCATCCAACAGTATAAAAAGCAGCTTCTTCACAGAACAGCTTCAGCTCCAACTGAGTCTTTGGGAATGGAAGGCTACAAATTGTGGTGCTTCTATTGTATGAGCAATTCAATGGGCATTTCATTTCAAGTCAAAATCCAAACTAGTTAAAGTCAGCCTGTACAAGCTGCCTTGCTGAGAAACAGCAGCTTGCATTCAAATTACAATTATATTGTTTTGCCATGTCAGAAGCAAAGGTTAAAATCATATCTTGGCTGGACATTGTTTCTCTAATGTTGGCCCTCTGCAAAGCTGTCGTACGGATGAGCCCAGAAATGATGTGAAATATTTCTAATACAAATTTTATTTTTATGTGAAACTATTCAAATGCTGCTGTACAACATGAACTGCCTGAACCAAATCAAATCCTCAGGTCAATTCCTTCTTCCGAGTGCTCCTTAGATAACAAAGTCTTGTTCTGCGAATCTGTTCAATATATTAAAGTTGATTCACTCGGACAGTGTGTAAGATATAATACATTAATCTGGGCCATTTCAATTTCTGAGGCTGGGACTATAAAACTGGTGTGCTGCATATCTAATTTTTTTTGAATACCTGATTTATGCATTCCTCTGATGCCGAGTGTCGATGGTATGGGGGATGCGGCTGCTACATTAACAACGGGCTGCATCAGCACTCAAATCTTATCTTGTTAAATCAGACAAATGTAGCTCAATGAAAAGGAAGGAATAAATGTCTGGGATGGTTGAAAGGAGTGAATTTTAATCCTGTTCGTTAGGGGACTTCCATGGTTTGCACTAGATGACTAAGGTTGGGGGTGTCCCTTGAGACACTGGGTACCATGATTTATATTTATACGTGATACATATGATGTACACGGAGCTCACATATGAAAATACATACCTTATGCAAATTGACACACACCCTTACAGCATATACAGTTCTGCATGCGGCAGTGTCTGTATTTTACAGATGCTGTAAAATCTCTACCAGATAGACAATTTGTAAGAATGGGTCCTTTTTAAATATTCCCATTACAAGTATAAAAACTGCTCCTTTGTGCATCATTCTCTATATTTTTTCATCAAAAAGAAGTTACCATGAAGGCTAAATACCAGGCGGATGAAATAGCTTATCACAATCATTATAAATATAATGTTTTCAGGAACTTTTGTGGCACACTGAATACTGCTACCATTCTATAGACAAACAATATTAATTCTCATTGAAGGGAGACATCCCTGTGTCTGTACAATCAATAACACCTTAAGAAATTATCTTTGTGTCATACAAGAAAAAAGGTTTATCCGTGCATTTAGCACAAATGGCCAAGGCGTTTGCAATAAATAAAATATACTTTAGAAATAAATTCTTAGGGAAGACCTTGTATTGCTAAACTAATTTAAATCTCCTTCTGTTAAAATATCCATGTATCTCAGCTTTAGAACACAGTTGAAATCCGACCCAAGAAAATATGGGAGTACAGATGTAAAATCACATCTCCCATTAAAACTCAAACATCACAAAATAGAACGATTACAAAAGAAGCCAAGTTGAAGCTGGAATTATTTAGTCGGATCAAAGTTGAACTTGACTGCTCAGTGACACTTTGGAAACATATTATTTAAACATAAATCATCTGTGCTTTCATTGGCTTCTCCCCTTCCTTGATGTTTAATTATATAAGGTGTATGAATCAAAGGTGGGCTGGGGAAGGGAATCTTCTAAACAATAGATATTCTCACACCCCTCTCTTCCTTGTGTGGGTTAGAATTCTAAGGTCTCTGTCTCCTATATCTGCAACATTACCCTCAGTTACAGTGATCAGAGCTGTGACATGCAACATTAAGGACTGCAGTTGATTAGAACATATAACCAAATGGACTGGGGCAAAACTTTCACATGACTTTTAGAAATGTTGGATGGTATTGCTAGGAAGCATCTGAGACAGCCTCTTGCCAAAACTAGTCATTTTGTAGATGGGACAACATTTAGGCCAAGAATGTAAAGAGCCTTGACAAGGTTCAAAGCCAAGATTAGACCCAAGTCACCTAACATTCAGTTCATTACTTCTTGATTGCACCATATAACTGAAGCTTCCCACACCTCATGCAACCATCACACCCCCAAGAATAGCCTCAAGCCAGAGCCCCTTCTTCTTAGAAAACTTAATATCCCCTAGAATTTCATTAACACTAAATAAAATTTGGACTATATGTTTCTGACAATGTCATAAAATCTCAACTCTTATGAGCCTTATCTTAATAGCAGTAAACTGTAAGTCATGTTTGGGCAAGATTCAGAGAATAAAAATTTTAAAGTATTTAGCCCTTAAAAGAATGAAATATTTTCATTATCCTCATTAAGGAATCAAAGCTCAGCTTTAATGTGATAAGATGTAAACAATTTGTTTTAAATAATCAATAAGAATTTTGGTAGCAGGTGATGTCAGCAGAATGAGATCCAGGAGTGTGGGCTCTGATGACACCTGGTTCACAAGAGAGCGCAACTGAGAGATGGAAATCACGGGGTGTGGGTAGCATATGCTTCTTCTCTGCGCCAAGTGCCAAACGACCTCTCGTGTGCAGTGAACACATGACAAAATGTGTAGAACAAACAGGAAAGTGACTTTCAGGCTGAAAAGCAAAACAGCTGTCCAGCTAGTTGTTAAAGTGCTTTTACAGAAGGGCTCTGTCCGGATCCCCAAATTGCTGAAAGTGGAAAGAGGATGCCAACTTTGCCGACTGACAGGTCACCCAGCAAGGAAAGCCTTGGCCCTTGCAACAGCAGCACTCAGGGGACAGGTGGTGGCACGGTGGGGTCCTACTTTGGTTGCAAGAATAGTCTGGAGCTATGAGGGACCTCAGCAATTTACAAAACATTTTTTTTCCTGAGAGAAGTTTGGGGTCTTAGAAGTAGACAACAAGTGAAGAACAGGTAGATGGGGTGAAGGCAGAGGAGACGCATATACTGGGTCATTTCAATTATTGGAAGGAAGGAGACACCTGAAGCTTGAATTAAGACTTCATTAGTGCATGTTTGGTGCTGCAAATGTATTAAGAGCAAATAATATGAGATCCAGGCCTCACTAGATGCTTGAATTTATGTCAAAGTAGCTCCATTACATATGTGTCCCCCAGGGTCAGACTACATTAGCTGGTTTCCTCATTCCTCATTCCATACATGATGAACTAAAGAGTCAATGGAGTGTACTTCAAGAATGTCTCAATAAAACATGGTTTTCGTGTCCAAAGAACTTAGGTTCAGTTTAAGAGTGTATGCGTGTGTGCACATTGCACACGTGTGTGTGCATGTGTGTGATGAAGAGGGGGGAATAAAACAGAAAATGTCTCTTAAGGTCACAGAACAGTGACCTCATTGGTGGGGCTAATTTGATTGTGCAGGAACAATAGCACTACGCTCCTCTGCCAGCGAAGTGCATGCTAATTATGCGATTTGCCCTTGATAAGACCTTGGTGGGTCATTCAGCAGTTGTGATCTGTCACTGACTTCTAATCATGTATTATCGTCTGGGTGACTCAGAATGGGACCCTAAGCTTTCTGTCTTTACAGCAATGTGGCACTCTAATTACCTTATGCCAAGTGGATATGCAGCAACTGAATTAAGTGATCAGTGCGATTGCCTTCAAAATCTTCCCTTTCTCCTTTGTGTTGCTTCATGGCAATTTACATTTTAAGATGCCTCGAAGCTTTTGGTGTGACTGAAAATGCCACTCTAAGAAATAATTATTTTATTTTTAATTTAAGGAGGATAATATCAAATTCAAGCCATACTTGCATTGTACATTCTTTCTGTGGCATAAAAACCAGACGCTACAATAAGAATCCTGTGAGCAAACTTGTTGAGAGGCATCATATTGGGAGCCTGGCTTTTGCTTTCAAAAAATAAACAGAATAAAGAAGGATCAGAGTGGTCTAGAGTGTAGAGGGACCCTGGAGAGTGAGAGGACTTCCTAAGACCCTTAAGTCTTTACTGGATTAGTAATTTGCATTTAATAAGCAGACCTTAACATTAACCATTATTTTCTGCTTTTAAACAGGACTTCGGATCTACCAAAGGGATGATATAGGTGCTACAGATAAAACAAAACAAAACAAAATAACAACAACAAAAAACGCCACACATGGAATAAAATCTCCTCACAAAATATTCATTAACTAGGGTAAAGATAAACTGAGTTTATAAGTATTTTAAGGTCAGTAACAAATCCCTGATATATTAACTTGTTCCACGACAGGATGAGGAGTCAGTGTGATCCTAATTATAATGATACAGCATGCGATATTTTTTGATACTCTAATATTTTTTAGAGCCATGATATAATTCTCTATTGTTGCATAGCAACTTTCAAAAACTACAAAACAATATGTTATGCTAAACCAGTTTTAACATCTGTATTTGCCTAGACAATGATCTAATGCCTTCTGCAAAGAAAATGCACTTCGACATTTATAAAATTTGATAAGATACGCTGATGTGGATGATCCTTGAAAATATGAACTCTGAAGTGCTCTTTGAAAGTTGTCATAAAACAGACCAAGGGAAAAAAAGGAAAAAAAAAAGCCTTAGCCCAACCATCACCACAACAACATCATAGAGCAAAAGTTACTGTGCTACTAACAGGAAATAGAAAAGGATTTTCAAAGCACTCTGCCTTGTGTGTCAACATTGCCGCAGAATTCTTTTATAGTAACTGAAAAATCAAAACCAAAGAGGACAATTGAGAGAAAAATTGTAAGCCTTATTTTCCTTGAATCACATGATGTGCAAGGAACATTATTTGTTGAGTCCTTGGTTTGTTTGGGTGGGAGAGGGGAGAGAAAAGGGGGAGGTGAAGTGGTGAAAGAAATGGGGTGGAGGGAGAAGGAGGGGGGCTGAGAAAGCCCAGAGAGGAAGGAGGGAGGGAGGGAGGAAGGGAAGAAAGAGAAGAAGAGGCCAGAAAGAGAGAAACCTAGACTCAGAATATTCTTCATTCCCTGGGTCGCAAAACAAAAGAGCCTGAGGAGGGGGAAAAAACTGTGGAAAGTTGACATAGTCAAGAATAATGGCTAAATCTATCAAGTTTGATCAGGTCTACTATAATGAAGTGAGGCTTCATTTTCCAAGCAGGGACAATGAAGACAGGAGTCAGGCTCTAGAAATGCGATGCTCACTTTGTGCCTGGAATATGCAGCAGCCAGCAGGGAGCCACCAGATAATTACACAGTATTTGTGCGGTTCCAGGGAGCTTCCTGCGCAGGTTGAATGCCCGTGCTATATTAAAAGGCAGCACAGTGAAATGTTTTTAATGAATATTTTTGTCAGAGAAAGAAAAGGCATTTGAATGATTGTGTGTGTGAGAGAGAGTGAGTGTGTTTACGCTTGTGCATGGAAAAACCAGAGGTGGAATATCACTGTCAAAATACAGGTACCTTTATTATTTTTATTCCATTATTTACCATTTCAAGAGTCTGACGTTCTTTCAAGAATACGAATCACAACATTCTGTTACTGTTATTTAGGGCTAATTGTACATATAATCCCTTAACTAATATTTGCTAATGATATCTTTCAGTGAAACAGTACATCAAACAGAGGTTTAAAACAACTTTAAAAAATTCCAGTAGTAAATGAAATGTTTAGACACATTGAATCAGGAAATCTAAAGAAGAAGTAACACAGATGTTGATACGTACTAGTCAGTAGCCTTTGGCAGTGATAGCTCTAACACACAAGAATACATTATTTCAGAGCACTCTTTAATTCTCACCTAACAGATGTGAATAATCCACTGAATTTTAAACCCACACATTCCATTCACAATGCCCCTTTAAGTTCATTTTTCAGGGCAAGGCAAGCCACATACATGATGAGAATTCACTGTAAGAGGTTGTGGTTTACTCGAGTCCAGTCCCACTAGTCTCATGCCACATGTATGTCAGATGTTTTAAATGTATTTTATGAGAAAATGAATAATTTCCTAAATACATTTTCTAGGGTTGGTACTACATATGTAAGGGCAGCTTTTTAAAGGCTAAATGACACTCAACAGTTTGCAACAGACCTCACACAATAGCTTCCTTTCCCAAATTAAATAAATTCTGCATTTCAAACTCTTTGGCTAACAAAAGCATCTCACAGATATTTCCCCTCAAATCAAACAATTTTCAGATAATGTAATGGCTCACACCAAGGTATTAATTTAGGCCCCAAACCTCCACATTTTTAAAAGAAGATATTGTATTTCACATGGCTAAGTACTGATTGTGAACCATTATCACTTTTAACAAGTACATTCTGATGAGGTAACATGGATCTTTATTTGAAGGGAGAGTTCCTGCCACATTGCCTGACACAGATGGTAGGGGTCAACAATTAAGAACAGTGAGAATCACAGGATTTGTTGGTTGAAAGATGGGTCTGATGAGGCAATTTTCTATCTTTTTTTTCTCCCAAAGAGTAATTTCAAGTAGATTTCTCAGCCAAGAGGCTTGCCACTCCCTTTAGCAAATGACTGAAATTTAATAGCTCTGACCCTCAAAAAAAGATTACTGAATTCAACAAAAGTAGAGACTCTCCCCAGATTATTGTAAGAGAAAGTAATATCTATTCCAAATTCTCAAGGATTCATTTCAAGGTTCCTGTCATTGAAATGTTTCCTTTTGTAAACTGTATTATTAGTAACTGCAAATATCTAAATGGAATCATTTAAATGAAAACTGGTTTCTTTTATCACAATGCAGAAAAAAACTAACCCATTTCATAAGCAGATTCAAGATGAGTATACATACAATACTGAAAAGGAAATTTCAGTGGGTATATATGGCCATGTATATTTAAGGGGAAATAGAAGTGATTACCTTGGCATGTTTAAATCTGATTATCAATTTGTCCTCGAAGACTTTCAATACTAATATATAAACAATAGTCAGACATGTTTCCTTCATGTGAATGATAGCTGCTTACACAGAACACTCTATTGTCTTGCTATGAACTAAAACATAAATAATGCAAGATGTTGGGTTTTAATCATTTTTTCTTCTTTTAACTTTTAATGGAGATACCCTACTACCATATTAAGCAGTTTATATTCATCATAAAGTACATAAAGCATATAGGTCAATATGGTCTGGCCATGTTTTTAAAAGTTTCTATAAACAAAAACTGCATTTCAATATCATTTGGCCAGAGAGATGGAAAACTTGGGAGAGTGCAGAACGTGATTTTCTCCTTTTGCTGGAGTTGCTGGAAATATACATATTACAAGTTTAGTGTTCAATAACAGCCAGAAACAAAGGACTTGAGAGAGGTCACCCTTCCATTTGGCCCTGTCGTAATTAGTAAATATTCTCAAATCTTGGGCCGTAATTGAGAATAAGCATAGTTAAGGTTTGCTCTACACTTCCCTTCCCTCTAGCTACAATGAACATGTAAATTTACACATCATTGAATTTTTAAAGATGTTTTTTCCTACAGTTTCACCAATTTGTTTCCATCTCTTTTGTCAGTTGTCCCTATCAATTTTTCTAAAGGGGGCTTTGGGGACAAGACTCAGAGAAAAAGGATAAAGGCAGACCACTTCTGCTGGCTTGGGAGAAGACTCCCTGCTGAGGATGCCTGCAACTGTGCTTCTAAAACGCATGGAGCCACTTTCCCATGGAGGGCGCTGCTGCGGCAGCTTCGAGAACTACAGAAGATTGCCTGGATTTGCACCGTTTGCATTGGACTTCCTCATTCTGATTTCAGAGGTCTCTTTTGTGAAATGAAGAGTGAGGTTTTCATTAATTCTCTTAGCCTGGGTACTGTTGTAAAACATTAATCTGTAAAAATAGATGAAAAGCCAGTAATCTTTTCCTTGTAGCATACAAAACTATTCCTCCCAAGGTTCACCTCAACATACAGAAATGCTGGTGTATCCTCATATTTAAAGGAATGCTACCCCAAGATTAAGAGGTCCTTGGAAATGCCAATAGCTGCTCTCCAGCCTCTGTGCATGTAAAGAGCTTTGTGCCATAGAAAAAGGTTCTTCTCTCTCTTAGCTTCATTTTGTTCAATTGGCTCTTTTTCACTTCGTTATAGCCAGTGAATATAGCAAAGTTGGATTCAGAAGAGAACCTTAAGCGTTATCATAATGCTTAGAAGAAATAGCTTCACACTGTATAATCTATCAAAGGTGTCAGATTTACAAAATGCAGATTTTCTGTCACATTTGGGCACTCTTAAGCACTGTATCTTTTCACTAAGGTGCTGACTTGCTGTTTTAATGAGGCCCTTTGGTGGCTGTAAAAGGCTGAAAGAGGAGGATTAGAAGAGTTACCCTAGATATTGTCTATTTGTCTTACAAATTTCACACTAACTACCAATTACATTGCCATAAACCTTTTGGCTAACTTCAAGCTCTATGCCATATAATACATAAAAAATATACTATGTTAACCTCTCCTATTTTATACGCATAACTGCAGGCACTGATGCAAGTAACATATCTAATGAAGCCAATAATGAGGTTCTTTAAAAGTAGTCTTGTTATAGGGATAATATTGAGCAGTTCAGTTAGAGGTTAAGGTCCATTATGGAATACTTCCTATATACTCATACTCTGGTCCCAGGCCTGGAAAGATGCTGACACACTAACTCAAGCTCAAGAAGGGCATTAATCTTGTAACCTTCTACTTGTCATGCTTAATGGGACATCCAGCCTAGGTGAAATGAACCTGATGTATTCAGGTAAACATAATTTAATAAGGAAAGATAAAAAGAAATAGACTTCTGGCATGACCCTAGGGAGATGAAAATATCTGTCATTTGATCTGAGAACCTAACTCACAAGAAGAATCTGCATGGTGCATGGTACAGGGTTGTACAGAGCAGGCACTCAAAAATGTCCTGTGTTAAAGAATAAATGGAAAAATCATGGTTAAAGTTTTGAGACATCATTGTTGTTCCCCCACCCCCACATTTCCTGCAATCCATTTTGTTGGCGGGGAATGATAATGCCAGACAGAGAAGGCAACTGTGTTCATCTTGGGGAAGAAGACATATATTAATGTGGGGTTAAGCATCTGAGTGTGAAATCAAGATCCGCAACAATACAGCATGAGATTTAGAAAGCAGGCATGAATGTCAGTGAGTAACCATGCATCCTCTTTCATTTGCAATCACTCTTAAGTCTAATGAGCTTCCAAAAATTGTGTCAAGGTTTCAGATAAGCTTATAAAAGGCAGATGTTTGGAGAAAAGTAGTAGTCCATCCTGCCAAATCAAGCATTGCATCAGGCTCTTTCTCTCTCTCTCTTTCTCTTTCTCTCTCTCCCTCTCTCTCTCTCTCTCTCTCTCTCTCTCTCTCTCTCTCTCTCTCTCTCACACACACACACACACACACACACACACACAAACACACACACACAAACACACGCACGATGTGTACTGGGGCTATAGCTCCCTCATTCCATGCCTAGACCCCTACTGCTTTCAGAAAGACAAATCTAAAATGGCCCCAAAGAACACTGATTAGCCTTAATATTTAAAACAGTTAAGTAACATCAAGAATCAAGGTAGTTAATATACTGGATGATGAATCAATGCTTCAAGTCACTGAATGGAGTTTGTCATTAGGAAATTTGCCAAGTTTTTCCTGGATTCAAAGATAAAATGAACATGGCATTTTTGGTCAAGGTTTAAAAATTAGACAAGCAGAAAATATAATTCAAAAATATTATCTAGCATCACCCGAAAACTGTTTCCTCCAATCCTTCTTCCAGTTATTTTCAGATAGGTTAAAATATGGTTTAATGGATTATTCAGATGATAATGTGGTTAAATCTATTGTTGTGAATTTGAATTTATCACACTTCTATATTTAGATAGCCAGGCACTTGTAAATCTACAGAGCTCATTTTCATGGAAAAATCGATGCATTTATCGCCCCCTGGATAATATATGTTACTTGTGAAAATGAGTCTTTTACTTACAATTTATTTCTAACAGGGACAAAGAGAAATGTATATGAACTCACTCAACAAATGAGGTAAAATAAAAGGATGAAGGGGACCCTTACCAATAACAAATATGATTAGATAGTTCTGAGATGCTAGGGTTTCCTTAGGCTTCTTCCTCAGTTGTTGGATTATCTGCAGTATGTCCTTCCTAATCAAGCAATCTCTGCCTGGCAGCGGCATTTATTTCCCAGGTGGGAGTGTCTTATCAATTCCACAATGCATGATTATTCAAGATGGTAAAAAAAAATAAAAATAAATTTTAAAAAGGAAAAAAAATAGCTGCCTATGCTAGAAGAACCAATTTGACATGTACTGATTATCAGAATGAATGTCAAAGAATAATATCAAGAGAAGACAGTCACTCTCCTGGTGCAATTGAGTAGACTGGAGTATATGCAGAAAATCAGACATTTGGAGAAGCACAGCAACTTTTTATTCATATTGTTATTTTTGTTCAAATCTCTTAAGTGTTGCATCTGCAAAGTGTTGAGAAGAGTTACTTATTCATTAAGCACTTTGCATAATCTTTATAAGAAGCACCATGGAAACCAAAAGTAATGTACTACTTTCTTCTTCTCCCCGGTTGAACCCAAAGAAAGGACTTCCCATCTCATGGTGATTAACGGAGAAAAAAATGAACATAAGGAAGGTGGCTCTTATAAATGCTTTCTTAATGATTACAGCCATGGCTCCATCTCTGATTCTTAAATCAGAATTAGGAATTCATAAGCTGACAGTATTGAAAGTAACCACGAGGTTCTTCCCAAATCTCCAAGGCAAACCCAATAACACTCACTGCTCAGAGGCTCAGACATCGATATGGGGGTAGAGCTTGTCCCGGGGGGGGTTGCTTTGCTTGTCCATGATCTTGAACTCCAGGCCCTTATCCTTGCCCTTACATGACACATAATTTTATCTAGGTAAGTACAGTGAGATATAAAAGAAAGAAAATCTACCAGTAGAGTATAGTATTGACATTTGGAATCTTTAAGCCTGATTCTCAGAAAGCTGAATTAAAATAAGATTTGGAATGAGGAAAATAAATGTTGATGTTTCTAATCATTCTGAGAAGTTATCTAGCTTCTGCTGGGTCACTTTTTATACCAGGAGCTGTGCTCTACTCCATATGGAATAGACTATGCTAAGCTGGATAAAAAATGTCACCTTAGGCACCTGAATTAATAGTTCAGTTATGTACTCGGTTAAGTCTTTACTATAGATCAGCATAAGTGTGCTAGACAGACAATTCTTTAGAGCTAACATTTAAAAAGGTGCCAAGGCCCCTTTGAGATCTGTGTGAATTATCCAGATTCCAGGGGAGGGGGGAAGGAAAGTTAAGCATATAGTGCTTTTTTACCCCCTCCCTTTCTTAGTTGCACTGAATAAGTAAAATTGCAGCAAAGTTGGCAAGAATAAATACTTCCTCGGTTTTTCTAAAGCTGCAATTAATGATAATGAAGCTATACCTTATATGGCAAGAAATGCAGTACAAATTGGATAAGTAAGAAAAATGATCAGCCATTGTGCGCCTCCAATATAGTACATCAAGGTATTGCCACTGTGAGGCTATCTTTATTTTAAACCATTAAACAAAACAATATAAATCTGCAGGCAGGTGTTTCTTGTTGCAGAAGTATTGAAAGTTGTAATGCAAACAATCTAATTTTAGCATCTATGTAGAGTGTGAGGTAAATTTACTGATCATTGATGCATTGAGCATGGGAAGAAATAATCAGCAGGAGCTTTCAGCGAGATTATCCTATTAAAGCAGAAAGACTTCATGTGGTTGTTAAGGAAGTAGTCAAAAGCAGGTGATGGAAGTGGGGGTTTGACGACTCGTCAATTGGCCCAGTGTACATGTTAAGTTGTTGTTTTCTGCTCAGCTAAGCAGCAGAGAATTGATATGTTAGCAATGAAGGGCAATGACAATTAAATTGTAACTGACCTACATGTTACCGTCATTACGCGTTCTCTTTTTTACTGCTTTCCCTCTTATTTAATCACACAGTATGGGGTTTTTATTAGGCTGTAATGTTAAAATCTTCATCCATTTAGCCATAAATGTGTGACTGGATATCTATCAGACTTCCTTGCACTATACAAACAAAGCCATTTTGCTGAATCACTGTTGACTTGTTTGTGGCCTAATTTAATGAGTGTAATAACTTACATTACTATCCAGTTAACATTTAGGAGCCCAGAAAAGACCTGCTAGCACGCAGTAAGCTACTGTATACATTCTCTATTCATATCCCTCCCTTCTGCAGTAAATTTTATACAATAATATGCACTGCTTATAACACAAGCTCAGCTTCCATCAGCTGAGGATAGCATTCTGGGAAGTTCACTAGGCTTAGGCTGAAATGCTTCTCACATGTAAGAACCAGCCAATAGGATTCCCTTTTCTTCTGGAATATCATAGCAGCTGTAACTTAACCACTTGAAAAAAACGGTAAACACAGGTTATAACCTTCAGACAAAGATCGCCTAGTCCTTCCTCATATTTTTTACTGGTATTTTAATCACCTTCCCTCTTCCCAAACTCAGGAATGAAAACCAGTTACTCAGGGAAAGGGAAAGAAAAATCACTGTGAGTTAAGCAAAATAAAGTGATTAAACTGTCTGTGATTTTGAATTATGTATCACTTTATTATTTGTCTATAAGAAAGCTATCCACCTTGCCCTTCAACCCACATACTTCTCTATGTTGTCTTAGTAAATGTTTCTTTAACACAAACATACTGCAATTTATTTGTGTTTCTATTACATTACTTTAAAAAAAGATTTTAAAATTCTTTGTCACCTCATCTGCCTTAGCCATTTAACGAGCATCTAAAAATTCAGTGCATCAATTAAGTCACCAAAAAATGTCTCATTATTTTCATACTACTGTTGTGTATAGATGACAAAAGTAAAGCTCTCTGCTTGCTCAAAATAACCATTATTTAAAAAGCAACATAAAAGGAAACGTACATACACACACATATAGGGATTTGACACTTCAGAAACAAGTATTTGCACATTGAGAGATTTGGAGCAGATGGACTTTATTTTTTCTTTCCACTTTCAGAGTAGCGTCACTGCATTGTTTGTGTCAAGATTTAAGTCCTTAATTACTATCTATTAGGCAATACCTCAGATGACATTACAATCTTGGAAACCTCTGATAATACTGTGGGAAGAAAAGCATAGATGAGAGAGATACTTTTTACTTTATATCTTTTCATGAAATAGACAAAGGCAACCTTCAGGCCTCTTTTCCCAGGGGAAAATGTATCATTCTGGACAACTGAAAAATTACTTTTGTCTTCATAAATGATGGGTCAAGTAAAATTTTAAGTATGTTAATTGGAGCTTCTCTATCTGAAATTGTAGCTTGACTCTTTAAAATAAGTATTACATTGATAAGTTTATATAAAATAAGCTACCAGGTCCTGGAAATTAGGGGAGGAAAGCAACGATAATATAATTTTCTTTTTCAGTACTGACCTGTACTAAATTCCAGGTACTAGAAAAAAAAAGCTATTGAGATAAAAGATCAAAATCCTTGCTCTCATGGATATATATTCAGGTGGGGGGAGGGAAACAAAACATGAACAAAATAACAATTAAGTAGTATATTAGAAGATAAAAAATACTAAGAGGAAAACAATAAAGCGGGAGAGGAGGAGAAAGATTACTGTGGGGAAGATTGGAATTTATTTTGGGTGGGCATGGTAGACCATACTGAGAAGGTGCATTTGATTAAAGACTTGAAGGAGACCATTTAGATACTTATATTGATGTATAAGCTAAATATATATTATATGTAAATTAATGTGTAGCTTCATGCAAAACACATGTTATATTAATTTTAAAAAAATGCCCTGACTGGTGTGGCTCAGTGGGTTGGGTGTTGTCCCCACAAGCCAAGAAGTCTCCGATTAGATTTCCAGTCAGGCGCATGCCCGGGTTGCAGGCCAGGTCCCTGGTTGGGGGCGTGCAAGAGGCAGCTGATATGTTTCTCTTGCACATCAATGTTTCTTTCCCTCTCTGGTCACAGTGGAATACTGGTCCTTAAATTTCTCTCATCACTTCCCCATTTTGAATTCATGTCCATTATTTGTCCTTGGAGTAAGCCTGTCCCTTGGGGAATCTGGAGTAATAGTTTCAAGTCAGGTTGGGTGAAGGTACACCTGTGTTATCTTGACTCTCTTATGTTACACAGGACATAAACACATGCTACTATTTACCATTTTTAGCACTTACTCCCAATCAGGAATTGCCCATTAAACACCCTGTGATTTAGGTATTATTATGCCCAGTTCAAAGCTGAGTAAATGGAGCTCTGAGAACGTAATCAACATGGCAAAGTTCAGTCAACTATGCAGTAGAAAAGTAAATTTTCTGACTCCTGTACCGCAGCTCTTTCCAAAATGAAAAGGAAAACCCAACAACACAACCTATAAGGTCAATCAAGATTACTCAATGTGTAGGAGGGTTAACAATTTGGCACAGCAGTTGAAAGCACCATTAAACTTGAAGTTAAATGTTCCCATTTATGCAAATTATTCAAACTAGTGTTAAGGTGGTACTCCTTGATATAAAATGTAGAGACTAGATCAAACTTTTGATGGAAACTTCCAATTTACTGATACTTCCTTCTTTCCTGAGGATGGCTTCTGCTAACCCATATGGCACTTTCGTAGAAGTGGAAAAAGGGGCCTTTCGCGCCAGATGGAAACAGCACAGCGCTGGGGTTAGGCAATGGACTGATGGTGAGATTTTTGCCCTCACGGGGTGTCATGGTGTATGTAGGACCTGCATAAGCAATTCTTGGTAGCCCGGCTTTCTAAATTTAAAACATTACCAACCTAGCTTATAAGAGATGTTAGAGAAGCTCTACCTTTATTTGAAGTAGTTGTTTTCTTCATGCTCTTGTGTGACTCTATCTTACAACATCATGTTTCTTGCTAGACATTTTTAAAAACTCATAGTGGAAACAATATGAATTAGGAATTGTAATAAAAATATTTAAGAAGAAAGCACTTTATTATGGCAACAGGACAACCTTGGATGAGCAGGTCTGAAGCTGCTGAGCACTTTCCCTCCACCTGCTTTCCATTCATTTTCTTTCCAATCTCTGGAATGGAGCTACTTCAAGCAATAACATCATGGGATTGTAAAACAAATGTGGGTTTTGAGCCAGAAAGAAGTTGGTTCAAAGTCCAACTCTATCATGAGTTCAAAGCCAAACTGCATGATTTTGGCTACATTCCTGCATCTCTCTATCTGAACTTGTTTCCTTATTGGTTTGAAAGACACGAGATAATAGCTCAACTTCGCAAAAAAAATTTAGGAAAATTAAATTTATACCTGGAATTATTTCTCGCGTCATTCTTCTACCCACCTGAGGTTTTCAGGAAAAGGTCCATGTTCCTTGGTCCAAGGCTCGCTAAGATGTCATTGCAGCTCTGTCTGTATGACCTCATCTCTGGTCACTGCCATCTTCCACCCCTCACAACCATGCCCTCTGTTCCAGCCCTTCCATAATACCAAGATGATTTTAAGTCCCCCAAACACACTATAATATTTCATGCCTCTCTATCTTTGTACTATTCCCTCTGCTTGGAATAGCCACATCTCCCTATGGCCTCTTTGAAAAATTTCTATTTGTCCATAAATCTTGACTCAATTTTAATTTATTGGGGTGACTTCGGTTAAAAGGATCATATAGGTTTCAATTGTACATTTCTACGATATAAGATCTGTATGTTGCACTATTTTACAAAGATTAAATGAAAGTCTGCATGCTAAGTGCTTAATACAGTAGACTGGCATATAGGAAGAACACAGTAAATGTTAGCTCCCTCCTCCCTCTGCAAACTCCTTTCACAGAATTAAATATGCTTTGTCCTCTGAGTAACTGTACCACATACAGCCTTTCCATCCATCCTGCTTTACTGGAGAGAGGCAGTATGGGTGGCAGGGCAAAGAAAGCCATGGAGTGGGACTTATTCTGTCTCTGTTCTGATCTCAGCTCTCTGCCACTTTATTAATTCTTAACTTCGAGTAGATCACTCAAGCTTTAAGGTCTTTATCAGGGATAATATTATTTACTTTTTTGGATGGTTCTAAGAAACATTAATTAATTCATGGTACATGGTCAATAAAAATTAGCTACCATACACAAACAGGATATTATACTATTACTACATAGGGTCACCCCTCTGTATTACCATGAATGCAGTCCAAAAAGTGTAATCTTAATAATACAAATTGAATTATGTAGTTAATTTTTAAGTATAGGTTATTTTGAAGCCAGGAATGAAATCCAGTATTCAATCATGTTATATCTGAATTTGTTTTGTTGCAGAATGCATTACAGTGGAATTATTTTCATAATTACTATGTATTTTCTTCCATCTCTACTTTATTTACTAGACTATTATTTCCTTAAGAACAGACCATATATTTTACAGCATAGCCTGGAATACAGACCATGGACTGCTTGAGTTCGAATCCTAATGATATCATCTAATTCTGTGAACTGGGGCATATTACTTAAACTTCCTAAGTCTTGGCTTCCTCACTCTAAAATGAGAATGATAATGACAACGGTGCCTGCCTTGCAGAAGATTGTAAGGCATAAATGGGCTGATACATGTAATAGAATCTGGCACTTAATAAGTATTCATTAAAGGCTATCAATCATCATCATATTGTTATTATCACTATTATAATTATTACTGTTATTGACCTTAACACCTATCAAAGAGTCTGCTTATATATTAGGCACTCAATAAATCTTAGTTTAAAATTTTATCAAATCCACTTAAAATTTGGAAGTTGTCATTCCAGCTAGCTTCCCAATTATAGCCTGAGTCCCCTTATAGGCATCTCCAGATGGCTGCATGTAAAAGGATCACTCTCTAATTGGCCTGAATTCCCCCAAGTCAGCCATTTTCTCAGCACCAGACTGAGGGCCTGAGGCCCTCTCACCCAGCTACCTCTCCTTCCTTCACCTCCTTTCACCAGCACTGGCCAGCCTCGGGGCAGTTGGCTTCTGTCTGCCTCCCCCACCAGCCACTGCCAAGGATGCTAGCCAGTCCTTTATTAGAGCCAGGTGGAGCTGGCAAAGCCAGATGTTGTCTGCCTTGTGTTGCCTGGACTTGTGGGTGCCAATCTTCCTCCTCCCTGGCTCAGGAAAATCTTTGGCATCTTTGCTCTTTTCTGCAAACCCCAGGCATAGGGTCCCAATAACTCAGCATTTTCCTTGGGGGAATGGCACCATTATGAAAGTGATAATCCTATCCTTCATTTACCTATATTCACTAGTTTGTTTTCCCGAGAGTTGATTGATATATAAATGAGACATGACCTGCTTTGCCCTCCAGAATTTAAAAAAAAAAAAAAAAGAATACACAGATTCAGTTAAAGGAAGAGAGGGACATCCAAAATATCTAAACAAACAACTTCTGAATCTAGGTACGTTACTCTGAATCCACTGATTCTGGGCACCTCTTCTAGGAAGTTCCATTTGTAATTATGCTGAGCCACAAGCTGATTGATCTCTCTTTACAGGGGAAGTGGAAAAACAGAACTTAAGTGTTTTCAGCATTCAGCTCCCCTAACTGCTGTAGCCACGGCAGGCTTATCTGGCGGGAGCTAGCAGGAAGCCTATAACCGCTTCATCCTAACTCTCCAAATGCTGGCAACAATTAAATGAATTCTTAAGAAGAGAATCAAAAAAGCAGGAGGCAAAATGAATGGTTTATCCAAATGCTGAGGAAGGAGAGGCTGTGTATTCAAGATGGAAAGAATATAAATACACACTCACACATGCATATTATGTTACAGATCTATAAAAATGTGAAATGTTATTTATTTTGAGAATACCCAGTCATTTCCATCTGTAGTAAGAATCCATAATAACATTCTCTGTTTATATAACTCTTTTCACCTTAAGAGATCCCAAATGCATTTCAGACAGCTCTATATACAAACAGAGGCCAGGAGCTCGGCCATCCCTGGAACGGGCAGCGGGAGCCGGGCAGAATCCGCGTGTGCGGCCGCATGCACCGCGGAGGCCGCTGATGGAAGAGGGGCAAGTTGGTCAAGGACACCAGGGCAACCCCCGCATTCTTAGAGCAGTGTCAGAGGGGCCTTCAAAGTCTGGGCGACACCTCAAATTTTGATAGCTAATTAAGAAAAAAAGCCGAAGAGAGCTCCATTTATTTACTTGGGAAGGATGAAGGATGACGTGGGGCAGAGCAAGGTTAGTGAAGCCGTGACTCCAGGGAGCGGAAATAAATCTGAGGCATAGATCACAAAGTCTTCTCCTCCAGCTCATATATTCTTATTACACCGAATAAACTTAAGATGGGAGGACACATAAAAAGGTAATATCTATTGATTCATTTACACCCCTGTTTTCACCCCCAGCCTGCTTTACCAGAAAGGACAGACTGGACCACCTGGAGTTCTCTTTCTTTTTCCTTCGCCAGTTTAGTCCACAACGTAACTAGTCTGACTTCAAAATAATTTTCATTACAAAAATGAGAAACAACATGGGACAGCAATGATTTACAGGCATTCCCACCTCAGAAGGGAAAGCTTCACAGAAAGGTGTATTTCTCCATGGCCCGAGAGTAGGTTCCCAGAGCCACTAAGAGCAACACACCGGAAACTTCCAAGTACCAAGAAAATAAACTGGAAAAAGGCTAGTCCCTGCTCAAAGAAAATATTAATGATCAAACACTAAGTTATCAGGATTGTACTCAAGATTCTTAAACCATGCTAGTTTGAAGGGGGTGCGGGGTGGAATGAAGAGACAAGAGCTTACTGTGGAGAAAGGAGAGATTCTGGAGCAGAAATGATCTCCCAACAGCACTTGGAAGCCTTTCTCCATAGTGTTCTCGAACCCTGTCAGTAACCCTTCCAGTGCCTTGGTGTCCCAAGGTGTCATGGTCCTCACTCGAGGCACCCGCACGAGAAATGTCCAATGTCTGAGCTCAGCCAGGGACTCTCGTCTCTGGCACCTCAGACATTAGCTTTTCTAGGCCCTTCCTGTGACCTCAGGGACTTCCCACATAAACTCAGCAGGACTCCCAGGGAGGGATATATGGATACTGAATTCCTTAGACACTTCGATTGTAAGCAGGGAGAGAGGTGAAGATTACCTTGTGTGGTAGACAAAACCTCATTATTACTCTTTAAGGTCGTATCCCACAAAGGGCTGTGGAAAGAGATGGCAGGGGCCAACTGGGTTTTTAGAAAAATCATCCCCTTCCTAAAAATATGCCTCTACTCTGAATTTAGCACATTCATAGCAGTTCACTGAAAAGGAATGCTCCTGTGTTGAATATGACTCTCCGATCACCTTGATGAGGTAGGTAGAGTAAAAATCTAACAACACAGGACAGCGAGGCTTAGACAAGCCAAATGGCCTAACCACCTCCAGAGCTGAAACTGGAGCCTTCTTACTGCAGAATTTCAAGTTCTATTGTACCTTGTCCAAAGTTATAATCAGTATGTAGGAGATCAAAATGGTTTCCCCACTGAAACACCTGTGATGCACCCAGGGTTTCACTTTGATCTTCAAAACCTTCAGCCTTCATTTCTCCATTAGCCTAAATATGGGTTGGGGAGAGGGGAGGATTTGTAGGGAGAAGCAACAAGAATATTTTCTTTCTTCTTTGTAATTCCAATTTAGTTGCTTCTGCCACTCTTCACAACATCCAATCAGACATTTAGGCAGAAACAGAGAGATACTAACAGATAATTGGATGAATAGGTGGATGTAATTTATTTTAAAAATATGATATATTATATACTAGTTTAATTCTGATGGATTATCAAAATTATTTTAAAATTCTTATAAATAATCCCCAAATCAAAAAGACAATCTTTTCTTGGTAAGACAGGGAAGCTTTATAAAAGCAAAACTTATACAGCTTAAGCCTATAAAATTATCAGAGAACTGGAACCAGAGGATGTTCCCTGAATTTTGGAAGGTATTGTTCAAAACCAACAAAGGGAATCCTCCTTTGCATACTAGTCAGTAAACCTTAGAGCTCATTCCCCCAAGTAGGTCTAGGCATACAAATAAAAGCTAAATACTTCAGAAAGTTCAATGAGAATTTGGATACAGTCAAGCATGGCAGAAACTCAATGAGAGGTTTGAAGAATAACCATTCTTTTTCCCAGCCATGGAGGGCAACTGGGCTCTCTGTGGCACGTTTCATGGTGGTCCTATCAGAAACAACTCAGGGCTAGATAAAATGGTGAACAGGCCCAATGTGAACATATTCTTAAATAAGGAGTGGGTCACATTGTCCTTTCTCTGGCCTCAAGGCAAATTCCATACTGTTCTGGAGTGTTCTGCTATTATTGGCAGAGCTGACTGTGGAATAAGCATCTTAAGGGAAATTTTCTTAAAATTAAATGGGATGATAACTTGTCACATGTTTAGAAAATATGTAAGTATGTGTTAAATGGAATTTTATCTCAGCAAAACAAAAAATAAATAAATAAAGATAAAGTAATAATTGTCTGGATCTGTCAGAACTATCAAGTAGAAGCTGGGGTCTATCACAGTCAAGAAATGTGTCATGGTTAATTTGCAGGGTTTGGAGGAAGTGAAATTCTACCACATCCAGAAGAAGGAGACCAACAAATATTAGTGAACAACTCTAACAACTACCAGCAGCATATTTGTCATTTGACACCAGATGGTTGAGCCAATATAATTGTGTGTGAACTGCAGGGGGCATGTACCAGCTGAAGATAAGGAAGAGTTTCCACACAGTAGAATGATCTGGCTAGGGAAGCAGCAAATTCCTTTTCATTGATTGTGTTTTGAAAGAAACAAAGACTTTCTCTAAAAAGTGTTAAATAAATCTTAATTGACTCTAGGAGCCTGGTAGGTAGCATAATGTGTGAATCATCCAGGAAAAAAATATATATGTTGAACATATGGAAATAATTTATGATTCCATAAAGATATTTGCTCTCTCCCATGTGTCTTCATAAATGGAGTCTTCCCAATCAACTTTTTGAAAGGGATAAATAAGAGACATTCATTTACTTCAGAACAAAAACTGTGTGAGAGGAATGATAGATGGTAGCTGACACCCAGCCTCAGCCCAAGAACCAGTAAAGAATGGAGGGGACAGAGGCAAGCTGGAGAGCGCATGCCCAATGGAAAAGGGAGAACAACTCAAGCTGATCATTGCCATGTGGGGAGGCAGGCCCAATGTGGTCAGATTTTCCAATTTTATTTTTTAAGAAGAGCCAGAAATCTTGATGTCTACATGCACTCTCCCATTTTTAAATGCTGGTGCAGTTTTCAGAAGACACTCTGTGGGCCAAACAAAACACAATGCAGGATGGATCTGGCCAACGGCCCACCAGTTCAAGTCTTCTGCATGAAAGAACAAGTATGAGTGTGTAGGGAGGTTGGGGGTTGGGGAGAATTGTATGGTTTCTAAGATCCTGGTGGGAGCCCTCTGTTTTTGAATTCAGAACCAACTAAAAAAAAATGAGACAAGAGAGTGAGCTCATGAGGTGTAAATTAGAATCTTTATTACTGTATGTTACAGCAAGATTGGGAAAGATGGAAAAGCCAGCTTCCTAGAAGTAGAGATGCTGGCGCTGGCAGGCCTCTCCCCACTCTCCTCACTACCTCCCACGCCCACCTGCCGGATATATGCTCCCTGCTGGTAGCTGGATGCCTAAAGAAAGGCAGCAAAACTACCCAGGCTAGGTTTCTCCTTCCAGATCCCACCTTCAGAGAGCTCACTCCTCCTGCCACCAGTGGAGGTGGGGGATGGGAAGGTGAACCAAGAGGTTGAGAGAGCCCAAGAGAGTTTCAGATACATGACAGCAGTGTAAGAGGCAGGATCTCTCTTAAGAGTACTTTCCAGCCAAGGCCACCTCTAGCACACAGTGCATCTTTGTGTGAGTTACAAAAAGGCACTCCACTCTGGCAGATGAACTGCAGAAAGGCCCTTTCCTCTCGGCTGAGGCAGCCCCAGGCTGAGGCACACAGCTTGGCAAGCAATGCCAGGGCTACATTCCAGCCCACACTTGCCTACTGGGCCTGGTGCCTAAGTACAAAAACCCACAACTGCCCATAGCAGCTCTGCTTCAGACTCTAATAATCCTATCAATTTGATTCCAGATTCTTCAGTCTCTAAAGTAACCACATTGTGAATAGCACCCACTCTCTGTCCACCTCCAACAGTTGGAATTAATATTGGTCCAAGCTGTGTCAAGTTTGTGAATGGGGTGGAGCGGAAGAAAGGTTGACTGCCTGGCACAGCCTGTGCCTTTGCATTATTATTGTGCTCTCAATTTCCCAATCACTAAGTTGGTAAAAATTTTCAAAGAATGAACAGCCACTTTTTTTTCAGCATGTCAGAATTTAGTGAGCTATAATCATTTCTTCACAATGTTTTTTAGTAAAGAATATATTAAGGGAGACATTGTTTTAAAAGTTTCCATGTAGAGCTGTGGCTTGTCCCAAATTCTTTGTATTCAGATGTCAGACTATAATTGTTGGTTAGCAGCAAGGTTACCAGATGGGTTATAAAATGCATTTCAAATGAATATCAAAAGGACTTACGAAAAATACAATGAACAGCTGGTGTAGTCGAGGCAGGCTACAGTTTCATTGTAAACCAAAAAAATTAACAGAATCTTCATTAGAATTGAGCACATTTCTGAACCCATGATATAACATCTTCATTTCTAGAGCTCAACCCAAGAAGGAAGAAAGACAGTGAGCCCCAATTAAACTAAAAATAAAAAGGAGTGGAAATTTCTACTTATCAGAGGTGAGAGACATTCCCATGAAGGAAAAAAGCAGAAAGAAAAACAAAGAATACTTAGTTCAAGCTGATCTCTCTCTAATGTTTCATAAGCAGGGGAATGCAATCAGCACTGTCTCCAGAGAGACTCACACAGGATATTAGACTTCTACATTCTTTCATAGTTCTACTCAAGCCAGGTGCTTTAGGAAAAAAAATAAATAAATAAATGTTTGATGTTATTTAGCTGGATAAGTTCTTTTCCTCTACCACATTGCCAGCAAACAGAATTCCACATTTTTGCCAACTTATTTCCAGGTCATTGATGTGTTTTATGAAAAGAAAGCAGACATGGCCAACTAGACAATTTGCAAAAGCCACTCTCTCAAAACTCCGCTTAATCCAGACCCTCCCAGTCACTCATTCACTTGTTTATTCAGCTAATACTGTGCACACTTCAGCAGCACATATACTAAAATTGGAATGATACAGAGAAGCTAATACTTATCAAGCATCTTTGAACAGGCAGGGTGAAAACTGCTTCTGGGGGACCCTTTCCTTTCCTCTATGAGCACAAAGTACCCAACCAACATTGTTTTTAGGTAGAATTAAAAATCCTCATTTTTATTTTTTTCTCAATGAGATAAGCAAGTGACACATTTACCCTATAATAATAAGTATGTGAGGAGGAAACAAGCAAAGAGATCCACTCCGTTCCACATATAACTTCATGTGTGTAAAAAAAGAGAGAACATGTTTTTATTATGGAGGACATATAGTATTTATTATTGTCATTTCCATCTTAGCATACTGAGCTGTCCTAAATATAGGGATGAGTTCCCTGAAGGAAGCAAGAGCAAGTACCCCCGGCAGGCAACTATGGTTATGCTGCTAATCTCAGGGCAGAAGGCTGTGGCTGAGCCCTCTGGATGCTGCCCATGGCTTTTGTCATTTATCTTTCTAACTCTTTTTACTTGGAGACTTGTAGGGTGCAGAGCAGGCCCACAGATAAATATCTCTAACGTAAGACGCTGATGATGATGAGCTTGCTTTCTCTTTTCTCTCCCTCACAAAGATAATAAACAGAGGAGGAAAGCGTGGCACATGGGGAAGTGGAGTTAAAATGTACTGCACGTTACTAATCCTAACATAACATTGGCAGATTGCACCATCCCCCTGCCAAACCCAAATTAACACACTGCCTTACTGGAAGGCAAAGGCTGCAGCTATATTTATAGCTCAATTAACAAGTTTCATAACTAAACCTCCAGAAGTCCTAGGCAAACCTGACAAATGCTATGCATCTTAACACCACAGTGACCCTGCCAGAACGCCACTATCTTCTAACAGGGAACAACTCCTGCTATCACCTTGTGAGAACAATGATGATTGGCACTGGCCCATCTGATAAAGGGAAGCTGGCTGGGCACCTCAGCTCTTGTCAGGGGTACTTCTCGTAACAACTCCCAACCAACACACATACGGTTGATGCAAGCAGGCAGTGAATTCTACTTTGCTTTGCAGATGGATGGAAATGCCTGCTCCCTGGGATCCAATGGCTTTGGAGAATGACGGCCACCTGATGACTAAGAAGCTGTGGACCTTCCCGGAACAGTGTAACAGAAACACAGGATACGTCACTTGGCGGGTATTATAACTTGAAAAGAAGCAGCAAACCTCTTCATAATATCTTCTAAGCAGGTTATCTTTGCTCGAGGGAGAAAGGTCCTTGAGAGGATTATTCGTGAACAGGCGGCACTGTTAGGATGACTAGGAAGGGTGCGGCAGTCTTTTTAATACAGCACTTTACTTGGCATGGAGCAAACTGCTGTCAGCATCCAGGTGGGCTTCCCCTTCACTTAGGAATAACATGCGTGCACATCTGGCTCCTCTGTGGGACTGGGAGCAATTGAGCGCAGGGAGGGAGGAGCATTCTGCTACATTATGTCCTCCATAGCACTTAGCTCATAAGAGAACACTAGTAAAGGTTCAGCATTTGTGAACGAATAAATGAATGATTTAATAGATAAACTGGATGAATAGACAATTTAATAGAAAAACAGTACTATTTTCCAGAATACAATCAAAACTTATAATTCTGCAAGCCTCTTGCTTTAATTTTTAGGTTGGAGTTAAACATATTTAACGCACCATCCTCACATACTCGTGTGAACTATAATCTGTCTCCAGCTACCTCTGTCATATGTCTCTTCCCCATGAAAACTGGGTACTTAGAACACAGAAATTTAGAAAAACACCTACAATCAGCTGGTCAGAGCTCTTAAGCCATTTCTGTTGTTTCAAAACCTTTGGCTGCTAATGGGGGAGAAGTAAATTATCAACTATTAATGCTATTTTAATATATTCAGGTGCATGACTTTGAGTAAGTTACTAATTCCTGAGCTTGAGTTTCCTTTTCTGTAAAATGAAAGTGTTAATCTAGAATTATCTTTGTGTCTCCTCAACTTTAAAGTATTTTGATTTTATTTTTCTGCCATCTAGTCATTCCTACACATATTAATGGCATAATCCTTCTTTCTCCTAAAAAGGATGATTGTGGAAGCATTTCAACACACCAAACTTTTGAATCTAGTATGAGAGAACCCACATTATTTTTGTACATGTTTGCATCCTTTACATTCTCATTGCTAAGACTTTGATTCCCAAGCAAAAGGGCCTTTTTTCCCCCCAGGGAATAGAAATGGACAATTTTCTCAAGACAACTTTGTGGTTCCTGAGAAATTATAGAGCTACAAGCATTGGCTAAAGAGCATCAGACAAAGTGAAGTGTTGTGATCAAGGTAGGCTAGAGTAGGACTAAGGAAATTCTGCTGGGGTTCAAGGATCTATTGCCTCTCCCTGCTTTTTCAAGGAACATAATCTGGAACAAGATGTCTCTGCAATTAGAACCATCAAGAGGTAGTCAACTGGCTGAATATGGGCCCAAAATATGTTCAGTGGGCCAGATCATGTGTAGCGGCTCTTACTGACGTTTTATTGTAAGTTTAAATAAGCACCTTTGGTTGGCTCATGGACTGCCCAGTTTACCAACAGCCCTTAACCTTTTCATTCACCCATGGTACTGGTCCTCTGCCAAACTCTATCTATCTTCTCCAATTAGGATAGAATACCATGTCCCATGAGTGTGAGATATTCTTCTGTTTGTTTATTGTTATGTCACACAGTGCCTAGAAGAGGGCAGGGCTTAGCAGGTCATCTGTAAATATTCGTTGAGTGAATGAATGCATATAACTACCCTGCCAATTGCTCCCTCTCAGAGCTCCCTGATCACATTCAGTTTTCACCATCACAATAGCCTTAATTCAACACACGTTTATGAAGTACTAGACTCTCTATCAAGTACTAGAAATACTGAATGAGACAGAATGAAGCAGAGTTCCTTATCTCAAAAGCTCACATTTAAGAGAAGGGATCGGGCACATAGATGAACATAACATGGCAAAATAGTTTTGATGAGGGAGATATGTTAAAAGTTCTAGGAGAAAATTGACAGGAAATCAGGAAACATTTGCAATATACCTCAACAATAGTACAGGTTCATTACCTGGACGAGGGAGAGTGGGCATTTCATAAGGAAGAAGAGACAAGGGAAAGTCACAGAGCAGTGAGCATGCACGCAATCAGGGCACAGACCACTTCGGTGTAGGTAGAAGAGCGCATAGAGGAGGAGTGGCTGGAGGTGACCCTGGGAAGGTAGCACCTTCACAGGATTGTGAAGACCTTTGAGGCTGAGCTGAGAAGCTTACATGCTATTCTGCAGAAAAGAGATACTACTAAAGTATTTAAAATAGAGAGTTCCTGGAAGAGTATAGCATTTTACAGAGCTACCCTGACATCAGGGTAGCATGAGAATAAGCTGGGAGCTTTTTACACAAGTGCAGAGAAGAAGTGATGGAAGTCTCAGGTAAGGTGAGAAAAGTTGCATTTCTTTTCAGGAGAAATTTATGCAATAAAATTTTGGAGATAGAATTAACAAGTGAGAGAAACAGAGGTGAGAGTCAAGTGTGGGCCTGAGCTTCTGGCTTAGTTGATTGGATAGATGATGTTGCTAGGGAGGACAAAAAAATGTTACTAGCAGGAGTGTAGCTACTGAATTGTCAATATGGTCAATGGTGACCTTTTTCAGGGAAGTCTCAAAAAATGAGGGGAATGAAAATAAATGCAGAGGATCAAGGGATAAATATGATGTGAAAAATCAAAGGCTCATACAAGAAGGTATCATTTATTCATTTTTTCAAAAAGCTTGGTGAAGGGGGAGGGAGGGATGAATAGGCAGAGCACAGGAGATTTTTAGGGCAGCAAAGCTATTCTGTATGACACTATAATGGCAGATACTTGTCATTCTACATATGTCAAAACCCAGAGAATGTGCAACACCAAGAGTAAGTTGTAGCCTTTGCCAGTGTGGCTCAGTTGGTTGGAGCATTGTCCAGTAAACTGAAAGGTCACAGGTTTGATTCCTGGTCAGGGCACATGACTAGGTTGCTGGTTCGGTCCCTGGTCAGAATGCATATGGGAGGCAACCAGTTGATGTTTCTCTCTCATATCGATGTTTCTCTCCTTTTCTTGATCCCTCCATTCCCCTCTCTCTAAAGATCAATAAGCATATCCTAGGGTGATGATTAAAAAAATCATCTAATGTAAACAGCTGACTTTGGGTGATAATGATGTGTCAACATAGGTTTGTTGATTGTAACAAATGTACCCTTGTGGTTGGGGAATTTCGTTAGTGGGGGAGGTTTATGTGCCTGTGGAGACAGAAGGTATATGGGAAATCTCTATACTTCCACTCAATCCTGTAGTGGACTTAAAAAATGTTCTAAGAAATAAAGTCTATTAATGACAAAAATCTTGGTAAAGTTTCTAAGTTTGTAAAGGGAAATAGGGTGATATCTTGAGAGGAAAGCAAAGTCAAGAAAGACAATTGTTTTCTTTCTATCTACTTTTAGACTGAGAAAGACTTATGTAAGTATGCTTGCAAAAAAAGTATTTTTTAGGCTGTAAAGTGGTCTGTGAGGAAACTATTTGAGAGAGAAAACATAGCTGATGCAAATAAGTCCTTGGGAAGGACTTAGAACAGTGCCTGGTGCATAGTAATTGTTCAATACATGTTAGATCCTTATCACCATTATAATATCTATTACTTTATTTTTTGTTGTATAGCAATTTAGGACATTGCCCCAACTCACTAATGAGAACATTAATTCATACAGAGAAAAGTTGCAACTGTTCCGATAGTTTGTGTTCCTTATAAGCACTTAGTACTACAATTACGCCAACAGAATCTTCATTGATTGGTTGATTCATTAACACAGGTATTGAACAAATGGTAGAATTTTAAGCTTCCCACGTGGTCATTTTGGCTTCTGTCTTTGTTCTAAGCAGACTTAAGCATTTTACCCTTTTCTTCATCATACATATGGTATGTATTAGACAAAAGGCCCTGTCCTTCTCAGATTACAATGCTAGACTTATCTGTGTCAGTTATGAGAACTTTGACCACATGTAACATAATTACGAGTCTAGAAGAAGGAAATCGAGGACTCTAGTTGGGACAGGATCAGTGGCTCCATAATGACATCAAGAATTAGGCTCCTCCAATTCTTCTGCTATGCTGGTCTCAGTGTTAGCTTCATCTAAACATTGGCCTCCCTCAATGGCACACCATGACCACAGTAGTTTTAGGTATCACATGTGGATAGAACCACATGCAGAAAATGAGACCATTTCTTCCTCAGTACCTTTGTTTATAAGATGGAACTTTTCTAAAAGGTCCCCAACAGACTTGTCTTACATTTGATTGGCCAGAATTTTGTCTCACGCCCAAACATCTAGCCATCCTTAGGTAGCATTGGGGAATGGGACTGCTATAAATACCTTAAAGTAATCAGGAGTCACCCACTTGGGAACAGAAACATCTTTTTCAGAAGAACATGATCCTGCAGAGGAGAGGTGATGCTGAAATAAATAGTGTTCGTTCAGAAGGATAAAGGCCATGGGGAGGGGCAGAGACATGATTGTTAGTTAGGCAGTCAACAGTTTGCTAGATTTGAATCGAAACTAATATAGCATACAAAAAAATATAAAGTGGACATAAACTCTATTTTTGGAAGCTACTCTATGAGCAAACAGATGACACAACAGTAAGATAACGAACAAGTAAATGACAAGTTTAAAAGAGGTGAGATGAGAAGGGCATTATCAAGGTGTTTGGAGACTCGCCACACACTCTGCTCCGCTCCTCAGTACAGTGCCCGATGCACAGAGAGAGTCTGCATCTGCTCCACCAGCATCTGGGCCTGCTTTATGTCAGACCCGATTCCAAAATCAGGAAATAAATATTAAAAAATCAGGTTCCCTTTACTAAAAGAGTACAGAATTTAGAACAAAAGAATAACAAATAAACAACTGCAACATGTGTTTTTAGGTACATGATGAGTATGCGAGGCACGGTCTAGCACAAAATTAGCAGCGGTCAATTGGATTTCGTAAAGGAATGTGATGCTTGAACTGGGCCTTGAAGAATAATTAGGTGACTGCCAGATTCAAAAGGGGCTGGGAAGGGCATTCCAAAAATAAAAAAAATATTATAGCCAAAGCCATAACATAGAGTCTGGAGAAGAGTCAGGAATAAAATACTTGATGAACCAGTGGAAATTTAGATGTGGAAAAAGAAATGGAAAAGTCCAGAATGATTGACAAGGCAAGAGTATGATTATTAAAGATAGAGAAAATAAGAGAAGTTAAAAGGTAGGATGAGGTTTGCCTGGGAGTTTCCTGGTTTTAGCACTGAACAATGGCAACAACAAAAAATCTGCATCCTGGCAAACCTCTCAGTCCCACACGAAGCAGGATAATTACCACATTAAGAAACATACATTTTGAGGAAAGTACGATATGTTCAATTTAGAAGATAAAGAAATTTAAACCCATTGAGCGGAACATTCAGTTTGCATCCACCTAACCCCCAAACAGCTGGCCAGTTCAAACAGCTTCCGCATCCATTCTGTCCTGTAGGTACCACCATTCACCATTCGCACAGTTAAGGTAGGAGGCCCAGGCACACGAGGTTAGAGTCAGTGTTTCTCCACTGGGGCTGCTGGGCTGCAGATACTATATAAAGAATGAGGCATTTGTGCAAATCATTTAAAAAATTATCCTTAAAAGGAATACATCCCCCTGGCTGCTATGGCTCAGTGGATTGAGCATCGGCCTGCGAGCCAAGTGTCGCTGGTTCGATTCCCAGTCAGGGCACATGACTAGGTTGCACGTCAGGTCCCCCACTGGGGGCACGAGTGAGAGGCAACCGCACAGGGATGTTTCTGTCCCTCTCTTTCTCCTTTGCCCTCTCTCTAAAAATAAATAAATAAACAAATAAATAATAATTTTTTTTTAAAAAAGGAACACATTCTATTATAACCCATGGCCATTTCTATCAGGGAGACTACCCTTCTGCTTTTGCTACCTAGAAAATTATCCATCAGAAAACAGAGTGCTTTGATGCCTTATTAATCCTCGCATAGCAAAGACATACCTGTGCAGCACACATACAAGCACCAATAATAGGTTGCAAAGTGAATTATTTAAAGTCCACAAATGTACATATTACACTTATTGCACATTAAATCAAAGCCGCTATGGTCTCTAAATTCCTTTACTTTTTTTTAACAAACAAGAATTTGACAACCATATACAAGAAAGTTTCAGGTTTGTACAACAGCTCTGAGAGATCGAAACATCCAGTTTAGCTTAGCAAGAGCCTGAAAACCTCATGGTGAGAAGAAAGTTCTACTGCACACATCAATTTGTGCCTGAGACCAATAATCTTCCACCAATAGCTCGCTCTATAAACTGACCCAGTGCATTGACAGTCCCCAAATGCCTTATTTAAAACAATGGGGCAGACATTGAGGATGGTGTTCAACTCTTAACTTCGCAATTCCCAGTACTGATTTAAACCAGACCTTTAGTGTTATTTTAACATAGGTTTTGGATTTAATTATCTTAAATGTCTACAAGAATGCATACAATTCCCAAACTGTTTATCTCTTTCATGGTAAAATCTCTTCCCCTATCCTTAGAAATCTGTTTTAATTATTTAATCAGTTTGGCTGAAACTCACAAAGCATTAAATTGTTAGTTGTTACTTAACATTCCTTATAAATTGCATTTATTAATTTCTGGATAGAGACTTGTCCATTGCTACAGTAATTTAAATTAGTACCACATGGTTACAGACTGCTGCTGAATGATGATTAAATCTTTGGGGCAAATTCAGTCTTTTAAGATATTTAAATGGCACTAGAGATAAGCTAACCAAATTTGGGTCCAAGAAGTTACAATTTATCAAAAATGTAATAAACCATGTCCAGAATATTCATTGTAAGCAGCACATAATGTGGTCCATGAAATGACATTTTAGCATCTCTCTCACTGTGGTCACAGGAAAGTGCTGACGGAGCAGACACAGCAATGCTCCATTGATATTTAACAGTTCCCATCTACAAGGTACTTTGCAATATTGTGGTTTTTTATACACTCAAGTCCCCCTGACAGTCTATCCATCATTCCATTATTCAACACAGTGACATATTCCTTTCTTGGTGCTTTTATTTCATGGGTGCAAACAATCAACACAGCACACAACTCTTTGGACTTTTAGCAACAGAAGGAGGAACTGGAGGGCCTTGGTGGCATTTCAGAATGACACATCGGCTATGGGAAGAGCTGGGTAGGAACTGTTGACTCTAAACTAATTAGGAACAGATGATGGGGGATAGGCTCTGGGAAAGTTAAGGGATCTCTCCCAGGTGACAAAGGTGAAGGGAGGTGCTAGAATTCAGTTTCTTTGCCTGCAATCTAAACCTGTTTCTGTAACACCTGTTACCACCACCAAGGACATTCAACAGTTCCAGGACCTTTTCTTACATCACTAAAAGGACCCGATCATTTCTTCTCAGGGAGCCAACTGGGGATATCAAGTGATAAAAGAAAATGACTCTTTCTATTGCTTCTAAACACTTAACAAATAATAATAATTTTAGAAGAGGATGATAGGCAGGGCATAGGGGAGACCATAAGTGTCTCCTACATGGAAAGACGGACCAACACACTCAGGTAAAATAACAAAATCAACTCATAAAATAATAGATTCTTCTTCCTGCAGCTAAAGATAAATTTAAATAATCCTAGGCGCTGCTGGCTGAAAATTAATTTCTGTAAGGCAAATAGTGTAGTACGTATATGTGTTTCAATTTCTGTTTGGCAAGGTGCCTATTTTGAGCATCCCTCACAGACCTTTGAAGTACTTGGGCTGCACTGATAACGCAGATGCTTAAACAAGAATTGCTTCCTCGGGGCTCCCAGGCACTGTAAAAAGCCTGTTTTGGATTGTCATGCTCCTAACTAATTTCAGGTATTCAGTCTAAAAACACAACATTTTTAAATGCATTAATAATATATTGCAGCTGTTCTGAATTGAATTGTGCCAGGAGATGGGAGTGACATTAAGTTATTAGAGGAGTCACAAAGTGCTGAACCACTACAATTTGTGTTCTCCAAATTATAGTCAGGTGCAGTTGTCCGCATGGGGCAGGTTGAAACAGGATACACAGTGAGAAAAAAAAAGGTGTTTCAGACAGAACTCTCTAATGATTAATTTACAATAGAGAGGAGGATAAAGGGCAAATGGTACATTGTGTTCTAAATCATGAAACTATTATAGACATCCCACCTATCTACTGTTAGACCATCTGAAAGCTAAGACAGTGTATCCCCCAGGTCATTGTTTTAACTGTGCTTATTGAATACTCTGCCAAATCACATAAAGTGTCCCCAGGAAGCCAAACGCACTCAGGACCAATTCTGCAGAAACTTTCGGAAATGTTACAATAAAAACAACCGCCAAAGCAATAACAAAAATCCACAATCTAAACTTTTTCATAAGTTCCCTGAAAGCAATTACTCTTTTTTTTTTTTTTCCAATCATGGACATTTATACCCAGAAGAATCTTCTGCTAAGGGCATGGGGGTTAAAGCATGTGGTATTCTGGAACAAATGAATGTCACGAGGCAAGGCAGGTGATCACAGAGAGAAGAGGAAAGTCTCTGGGGAGTCAATGAAAGGAGTAGCCCTCACTTCCAAGTCTACTCCAGTTCTTCCTACAGAAGATTTTAGCAGAACACTGGGTTTCTAAATGGAACCAGGGAGGTGGGATCCCTTGCTTTGATATTCTACCAACACTCCATCCCTCTTTCCAGAAGGGACATGCAACCCAGCATACTGACCAAGTTCTGACTTGCGTCACTGCATTCTGTCTCCTCTGAACACCTCCTGGAACTTCATCTGGTCTTCATTCCATGTTGTAAACCAATATGAGCTCTTGGAAAATTGCCCATGAGGTGGCTGTACTTCAGTACTGGGCAATATGACTCATGAATATTTTTAACAGTCAAGGCCATATGCTCCTCTCCTCTGTAAAGCATGGAATCAAATGGAGCTTCTTAAATAACACACAGTGTGGCAGCTACTGCAAGGCACAATGGGAAAAAGCCCAGAGTTGGATGTGTTCACACAATCAGAGAAGAGAAAGGTCCCTGGCTTTAAAAGAGACTACCAGCTGAGATGGAGCTAATAAAATATTGGGAGGATAAAGGGCCTGTTTATGTGTTCTGTTTTTCTCTTTGTTTCTATGCTTGATTTGTTTTACAAATTGCTTAAGGAGAATACTTTATCCTAGGTCAGTCTTCCAGCTACACCACGCCCCCCTTCTCCACCCCACTTTCTCCCACCACTCTCAGGACTGGAGGGTACCAAGGAGATGCTGCCCACAAACCCACCAATAACTCAAACTTCTGTTACACAAAAGAAAACATCTCTTTCTCATGAAAACAAAACATTTTAACATGCAAAGGCATCCACAGGCTAGGACAAAGTGGGAGCAACTTTTAGAACAGCTTTCAGGGGAGTCGGGGCCTCCACAGCAAGGAGAGAAAGAAGAGAATAGTAGAAAGAAGGGGAAGACTGAGAGGGACCAACATGGGAGAGGGGAAGGCACAGAAAGGAGAGATTTGGAAATGCCTGGGACTCATTTAGCCTTCACAGGCCCAAATTTCTTTCTAATGGTATATTTGTAAACATCCATCTTCATTTTCGTTTTTGAATAGTGAACTATATAGAATTATCCAGCTTTAGCTGACCAACATAACTTATTTTTGCAACCTTTCTGGATAAGCGTAACATCCTGATATTGATTTAAAAGACCAGCATTGTCGGGTACTGTGTTAGGGAAGAGGGATCTGGGATGAACAGGGCTGGCATGGTTCCCGCCTTTCCAGATCTTATATGGCAAGGCTAGTGTTCACTAAGCATTGTGGGAACAGTTGTGTGGGGTTAGGGGAGGGTTCCCAGAGGAAATGAGAGCTACACTGAGACTTCCATGGTATAGAGAAACAATTCTAATCACCTTTGTAAGTCTAACTTCACTATTTGTAAAAGCAGAAATTGCCTCCCTGCCCCAGGCTCATTGCACCAGAAGGAAGCAACTAGGAAAACACAGTTACACATGTGAGGATAAAAGAGAGTTTGTTGGAGAGCAAAACCCTTGTGTGTCACCAATCCAAGGGGGTCAAGATGATGCCAACTGAGGATTCCAATGTTGATCTTGAGTTTCTAAATGACACGAGGGAAGTATGTAGTTGTGCCTCTGGCCCTGAATTGCTCCTGTCCTCACCGCCCCCTCCCTCTGACAAATAAATAAATTAATGCATTTGATTTTCTCTTGTCCCGGGTGTAACTTGGCACTGTGCTCACCCTGCGCCTTGCTGTCTCTGGTGATGATTCCCGTGGCCTTGGTTCTATTGCCACATCACCATAAATGGCACTTGAGTATAAACAAGGTCTGTCAGGAGTGAACGAACTTCAAGAACAAATGCCACCAAATTCTTTATTTGACATTTGTAGTTTACACACCCAACTCTACATAGGTGGGTAAGCTTCCTACAAAGCATGCCTGGAATAGCAGGGAATTAATCTGACCTCACAAGTTCAGTAGAAGTTACTATGTTTTAGTATCTCCGACCATATTCTCATGATGTGGAATACTTTGAAGTGTAAAAAAATGCAATCATCCTAGTGCTTAGACGATCCCATACCAAATATCTGTATGGTTAAGAAAAAAAAAAAAAAAAAAAAAGAATATTTGCCCCTCCCATAGAAAATATCTCAGGGGTGGACTGTTCACTTTTTGTTCAGATAGGTTTCTGTCTGTAATGCGTGGCTTTAATTCTCTTCCTCATTTGCTTTCACATGTACTTTCACTCCTGTTGTGGCAAGGTTTTATTATTATTATTATGTTTAATCCTAGAAAAAAAGGAAAAGATTCAATATGGGAAAAGGACAAATGCTGTAAAATCTACAGTAATATTGTGTTCAGTAGGAACTGTGGTCATTGCAGGGTAGAGTTGCACACCTACTCATTCTTTTGTGATGATCACGTTTTTACTATTTCAAATTTAATACTTTTTCTAATATATTATATGTTACCTCCCATGTATTTAAGCTGTACTTAAAAGCACACTAAGAACTGGTAATTCTTTAATGGTTGTTCACTTACAAGCGATTGTGGGTCATTACACAATCATTTAAAGGGCATTAATGAGAACCATTTAATGGTTTTAGTAGAATATCATTGTAAGGGACAGGGGAAAAGTTACTGGCTGTAAATTTTTATGACCATTTCTTACAAAACGTATTACTTTAAAGATTTATGTATGTAACAATGAGTACAATAAAAGCCATGCTAAAAATAATTTGAAATCAAAGTAATGCATATAGATAAGTCTCTGCTCTGCTGCAATTGGGTGGGCTCCTTTATTAAAGAAAATCTTCCTTTTCTCCTTTCTTTATTCCTTCCTCTCTCTCTCTCTCTCTCTCTCTCTCTCTCTCTCTCTCTCTCTCTCTCTCTCTCTCTCTCTCTCTCTCCCTTTCATCCTTCCTCCCTTTCTTCTCTCTCACCTTTCTTGCCTCCAATCCTTCTTCATTACTTCCATTTTCTTTTTTAAAAGACATTTTTAGAACCATTTAAGATTTTATTTTTAATGAAAATCATTGAAGATTGAATTCTTAACCAATGCATTTTTTGGGCAGTGGGCATTGAGAACAGAGTGGTAGATATAGCAGGACGGCATTGCATAGACATGCCGCCAATGCAGGGAAGACTTGTTTACAGACATTTCCCCCATATGTCATTATTTCAAACAATTTCCTCTTAATATACCATAGGACTAAAACCGAGATTCCAAGGCTTTCTAGGACATCATTCCCTAAGGTAGGACAGGGACTAAAAAGGAAGAGAAACTAGTCCTGGGGGTGCACCCATAGAAATCCATAAAACGCATACAAGAAAGGGGCCTCACGTATACCCAGAGGAGCTACCAGCATCCTGCTCCATGCAGCCCAGCTCTTTAAAAAGAAATGCGTATTTGAGAAGCTCACTCTACTGAGGGAGTAGCCTTATTAAAGTGCTTTAATAACACAACAGTCATCGTATTATGCCTGGTTTTGTCCACTTGTGATTCTCTTGGAATATATAATGAATAAGACAATGCCCCTTTCCCAGGATTCTTGCATAAGCAAGAGGATATTTCTAATTAAAAAGGCAGAGTTAGCACAGCACATGAAATGAACAGAACCATATCTCTAGAAATGCTGAGATTTTACTGTTTGCATTAAGTAACACTTGTATTTCTCTCTGAATCTGCCCAATATCCATTAACAATAAGATGAAGATTTAAGATAACTTGGTCAAAAGATGGTGAATTACAACTTTTAATTAAAATGTAGAAAAGAGTTGCTTTAAAATAAACATGATTATATGTTCATGATCATTAATTTTTTATGAAGAGAACAACAAAAGCAACCTGAATATTTTAGAATGTGACATTATAAACTCAGGCAATGGGGATTTTCAGAAAGTTATGCATGTCCCAGAGAGAAGAATGTGAAGTCGCTACTCTCCATTTCTAGTCCCCTTGGAAACCCTGGCAGAATGCAGCCCCCACATCTGGATCTATAGGGATTCCTTTACTTGACCTATTCAGGGAAATGAAGTGACCAGGATGGTGAGAGGAAGAGGCAAGCATTGGGGATGGCACAGCTTATTTACACTAAACAGCACATCAATAAATGATAACAGGAAAGAGAAGAGCTGATTTCCTTGTGTAACCTATATATCTTGCTTTGAAAAAATATTTCTAACAAAGCTAATTAATGTAAAGTAACATATTATTGGTGCTATGTTCCAGATCAAATGTAGCAATATAATTGAAAGATTAGTGATTGTGTGTGCATGGTGGTTCCCTTAACCATAATTACTTAATACTGATGCTAACTTAGCTTTATGACTCCTTCTAACATTATCTTCAACTCTTCCCCTAAATAAATGTATGTTACTATTAAGTCTTCTCTGGCTTAATGTGTGGTCAGAGTCTTCTCTTCATCACATTATTCTTGCTGATTCCTGCCAGGAATCACCCTAAAATCTCCCTGCCCATATGCTCTCAGTTTTGATCAGCTCCAGTCCACTGCCTCCGCAAAGTCTTCTCTGACCACTCTAACCTAAGACTTGGCTTCAATACTCTAAATCTACCACCAAAGATTTAGGTGATCCTGGTAAGAGTCACGAGGAAGACAGAACTGTTCACCCTCTGGCAGGCCAGCCATTCTTTTGGATCAGTTAACTTCTTTGTTAATCACATCTGCCTCATAAGGCTATTGTGATAATTACATCAAAAACACATTAAGACAGCATCTGGAATAGTGTAGTTTCATAATAAATGCTAGTTCTTCTTTCTCTCTTTCCCTCCCTCCCAAATTCAGAGAGAGCTGTGTTTAAATCATTCAGGTGTAATAATTTGTTATATTTACTTCTTTTTATGACTTTCCATTTTGTTTTCTTTTGTGGACTTTCATTTTCTATCATCTTTGTCCATTAGTCTATAACCCCCCCCAAAGGGACCCTTATTTATGTATCATTATGTCCCCTGCCTCATTTAGTATAGTTCTATATGCACACTTAGGATGAATAAGTATTTATTAAAAGAATAAATATTGGTCATTTTCTCTAATGGTTGGAAAAAATTTAATTTCCACAAATAATAAGCCCCAAATTAACAACACTGTAGTCTATCTTTACATCATCCATACACTGTATATGACTGAATTTGCATACAACAGAGAGGGGGTGTCCAATAGTCTGATTTCAGGTTATTTTCAACCACCTGAGTTAAATGGCTCCATAAAGTCACAGGAGGGCTAACGAAGTAAGATCATGCATTTAATTCCAATGTAGCTATATTTATAGACAGACTTTTCTAACTCTAGGGACTGTATCTTTGCACTTCTGGGCAAGTGTTAAAAAAAAATAAAAATATATTGGCCCCAAGATGGTCTTGGGAAGTGAGCAGAGGTTATCGATGCAAACGAGGAAAAATAAAAATTAAGTTGCCTGCACTACTTATGGACAACAAATGGCCCGAAGTCTTGGTAGTCAAAGGACAGTACGTTTTAGCTTTTAAACACATCAAGCGCCATATCAGTCACCGGTGACTGACAGTATACTTTTCTAAAGTATTTATAAAGCATTTCTAAAAGAATACAGAGTACAGATTGCGATAAATACATTCAAGAAATATATCTGAAGATATACATGCAGTCTTATCACAACCTTACACAGATCTCCGGCCACCAGCATATCGGTGAAATTGGATATCGGGGGCTAAATGGAAAGGAAGACAAAACAGGCCCTTAACATGTTAACATTTAACTTACAAGCTTCTTCCACTGAGCAAACAGGGTCAGCAGAGCAGAGCAGTTATGAGTTTGGCTTCTGGTGCCTGCCAGCCTGACTGCCTCAATTTCCTGACAGGTAAAATAGAGAGAAGTAGAACAGTTCCTACCTCCTACTGTTGTTGCGAGGTGTGAAGAGGTTACAGGTGCCAAGTCCTTACAACAGAGCCTGGTGCAGAGTGAGGGCTGTGCAAGAACTGGGTATGAATGTGGAAGGTCTGAAAGACCTCAGAGTGGTCCTGTAGTAACGTTCGTTCATTTCTGTACTTCAGCTCTCTGCTACTGCAGAAGCAGCAGGCCCCAATGGCCTGCAGAGGATGTCTGAGACCCACAACCCTTTTTCTTTCCTCTCAGTCCCAGAGAAAGAGAAAAACAGCAGAAGAAACACCCTGGGCAGCATTTCTCAGGTCCTTCCTGCAATGCAATAGCTCTTATCCTTCTAAAAGCCAGTCAGCAAAGGTTTTTGCTCTGTTTCTGTGATGCCGTGTTCTGAGGCTTTGGGTGCTGACATCCTTAAGTGGCATGTCTGAATTAAGAGAGTAAACACTAAAAGCAAAACGAGAGATGCAAAAAAACCAAAAACTGCTTAAGGGGTGGGGAAAGGAAACGAGATAAAGGAGAAGAGGGGCCACACTACTTAAATATCTTCATCCCAGAGATCCCAACAAAAGCAAGGGCCATTAAATGACATCGAAATTGACAATTTCTAACAAAGTTGAGGTCTTAGAATCAAAACAAACTCTTGGTGGTGCCTTTAGACATTATACATCTGACTAGCAGTTGGGAAAGTAATGATTTTGTGGATTATGCTGGGAGGTTGCCATATCCTTAAAAGATATGCAGTATTTATGTCATCTGATGTTGATGTGATTTCTAGAAAGAGAAAGGTAAGTTAAAAATAGATTCCACTTTAATGCTGTTTACTCTTGCCTTTGTCTGGAGTCCAAAAATGACAACATGTTCTTCCCATTTACTGCAGCAGTATTATTTTTACAAAAGTTTGAAATCATGTGCTTTGCCAAGGCCCCCCTCCAAGGAGGTAAGCCCAATGTTCCCATTTATCACAACCCTTCAGACTTTTTTTACTTAAGGGCTTGTCATTTTGGTGGGAATGAAGTCTACTGAATATCAGCCACGTGGAGTTTTATTCCTTCATGCTGTCTGTGAAAAACTTCAGGGGATATATTTAACATTCAACAAAAAATGAAATTTCTGGGGCCACCCCAAGCAGGAGGGAAATATCGCTGCTCTTACAGCAGCGCCGAACTTTAAGACCCTGCCAAACAGTCCAGGCCCACAGTGAGACAATATACATATAATTCCTGGGGGGGGTGGGGTAAAGGGAGAGAAAACTCTGCAAGCTTCTAAACCACTGTGTATTGATCTACAGCTCATCCCCCATGTTACTATTATTCTGTTCTTGTTATTGGTATTGTTGCTCTTGGCTTCTTAGGAATAGTCTCCTGTGGGAATACAGATCCACTCGCCTTCTGGCAGGGTAGTCACTCTTTTTGATCACAGGGTATCATTTTGCTAAATTGCTGAGAGAACCATGGGAGTTTGGGCTGCACGCATGGAGTAGGCACAGCTGGGAACTGGCTCTGGGTGCCTGGTTCAGCGTTCCCCTCTGTCCCTTTGGTCTCATTCTTACAATCTGGAAGAAGAAGCAAAGTTACTAGAACCCAGATTTTTTTTCAAACTATTATTTTTGAGGACCTTAAAGGACCCAGGTCTGTGCTTGGGACTGTTGGCAATAATAAATTCCAAGTTTCAGAAGAAAGTTAAGGTTGAGACATATTAAGTTCACCCACACATACACCATCAGACCTTAGCAAATAGGGTAGTCATGTCCTCAAGCTGTTCTGTCCTTAGAAATGGGTTAGAATATCCCCTGCTAAGTCCTAAGGAAAGTGCTTTTGCTGGAACATTAACCAAGATACTTAGAGACCTCTTTTCTGCTGGAGGTAGGAGAGCAGAGACAATGTTAATTGCAAGACAATGAGCAGAGAAGCAGGTTTTAACTTTCACGCTCTAACCGGTCCAGAGAGGGAGATTACAAGGAAAGTACAAAGGTAAATTCACGAGGCGGTCTTCTGGCTCCCAGGGGAGGGAGATGAGCATCACAGGATTTGCTGTAGAGGCCCACGGCCAGCACAATCTATTAAAGAGCTCAAGTTAGTCAATGTGGAAGAAATTTTTAGACACACATGCCCAACCATATGTGCATGGCCAAGGTTTAAAATAGAAAAGTGAGAGACTGTTGGATGACTGAGGATTTTTCCCTTGCCAGGAAGTCCTCCTTAAGGATTTCATAGCTTGCAAAAGAGAATTGCTTGCCAGACGAGCCAAGAAAAAGACACAGAAGATTGGGACCTGTTTCCTTAATGATGAAATGTCACACTGCTATGTAAATCAACCCAAAGAAAAGAGGCAGGCATGATTAAGATGGCTTTGCAGAAACAAGAGAGGTTTCTTGACATCTCCCCCCTAAACTGCTTTAACTCCTCAAATGCCAGGGCTGGAGGCATGCACACAATGGAACCTTACTAGTGGCTGCATTGGGCTATAAACGTACCCCTCTACCAATTCTGTGTGGCAATGAAAAATTATAGTGTGGCCCCAATTCATGAATTCATGAGGGGCAAATTCTCTGTCAAGTTCATAGCAGATCAAAGAGTTACCCCACTGGGTTTCTGTGTCTGTCTGTATGTTTATGTGTGTGGAATGAGATAATTAAAAAATAAGATGTATCCCATTAGCCACATGACAACCAGCTTTATTAATTCTCAATCACACCAAGTAGATGTTTTTTAAGTGATATTTTACCACCAAACACCCATCTCAGCAAGTCTGTGCCTCAGATCCTCTCCCTGATGGCCCACCATTTCATAGCATGGTGTAAGAAACACTGATACGGCCCATGATGGTCAACATTTTGTTATGTTGTTACTCAATACCTATGTTTGAAAATAGTCTTGTGGTTTGATCACAACACAAAAATAAAGCTATTAGCTCACACCTTGGTAGTTTGGTACTTCAGGGTTCTGACTCTTGGGACATTTGCTGTAATTTGTGTTTCAGATGTACTGCAATCATATCTTTTAGAAGTTCCATACCCCAGGAAACTTCCTCCTAAATTGTACCATCAATTTTTAATTCACTTAAGTTCTTATAATTTTATGACTAGAAGGGGCTTTAGAATTGATTTAAGCAAATTCTGTCATTTCACAGAATAAAAAGGTAAGGCCCTGAAATGTTAAGTGAGTTGTTATATTCCAAAGCTCCTTGGTAGATAAGTCAGCATGAGTTTTGCCATCCTTTGTCTTCGAGACTAGTGTACTTAATTTACACTAAACTTCAGGGTCATACTATATAATTAACTTTCCCATATTCCTAGGAATAATTAGGATCTATCTATCAAAAATCAGTCTTTCTGTTTAAATCTTAGCCTCCTAAAGCAAGAGTGATCTCTGATGACCCACTAGAAAAAAAGAATTCCTCACCAGAAAAAAAATGGGAAGATGTACTGTGCTAATGAAAATCAAACTGGGGTTGTCTGAGTTGCATAAAATATCCTAAGCATATTACTAATTCATGCCAGGAGCAGTCCTGCATTATGAAGAAAATATTAATATGATGAAAGACTGGCCCATGGACCACCTGGAGAATATCTGTCAACTGTAAGTGTTTCCACACAATACTAAGAATCGCTACTTCATAGGCAGTGATGTGGCTGTCATTCTCCTGCATTGGGATCCACCCAAATAATCACCTCCTCCATCATCAACATCTTACTTTGGTGTGTCTTCTATAGAAAACACTAACCAAGTGCCAAGAATTGACAATCTTCATTTACACTCCAGCTGTAAAGGCAGCAGGAAATGAAGCCCACCGACTTTCTTCGCAGAGACAGGAGTTGGACTTTGAGGAGTACACCTTCATGCTAGATGATATCATGGCTCTCCAGCAAAATCCATCCCAGAATCTTCCAATCCTGCCTAGGCATCTCTAGCCCACAGGCTACAGTTTGATGTCCATCTTTCTTGTCAACCTCAATTATTCTTTTAGAGTGCATTTGGGAAAGGCTTTGAAACCCTTAACAAACTGGGCTCTATCACTGCTGAGGAATCTAACAACCAAGCCAAACAACCTGTCTTTCCACCCCATTATTTTCTGTTCTACCTTTCCCAAGTAGTGCAGGGCAATGGAAAGGGGGTTAAACAGGATGTTCAGAAACTTGGTTCCAGTTCTGACATTTCCACTAACTAAATGGCTTTGGAAAAGTCACTTGATCTTTCTGAGCCTTGGTTTCTTCATTTGCAAAATGGAGGTTTTAAAGGAGATAAACTCAAATGTTTCTAACAGCTTTAGTATTCTGGAACATTCTTATAGCCCAGGACTATTGCCTGAAAGAGGATGTCAGAGGTTATGAAGTCCGCAGACGATATGGCTTAAAATTCTCTTAATTACAGCATCTAACAAATCCTGAGTCCCCAACAAATAATCAAGTGTTAAGGGCAAGAATTCCATCACCATTCATTGCCATGCAAGTGCTACGAAATACTGATGTCAAGTACTAATGATGGTACTTGAATTACTGTATGTACTCAGGTAATTATTGTATGTAATTTGCAAATATGCAACACCATGTACATTGTAACAATAAGAATAACAATACAGTTGATAACAATTTAGGCTTACATAGATTATTTTACTCAAGAGTTTAGAAATGTTTCATAAACACTGGCTCATCTATTTTCTGAATACCCAATAATGCAAGGTGCAGCTGGGATGGAGAAAGGGAGGGAGCGAAGTGTATATCCACACTTTGGTGGTGGGCAATCCAGGCCCTGACAAAAGTACTGCTTTCCCCTGGGTGACACGAAGCCAGAAACAGACCTGGGAACATGGACCTCGTGTCCGGGTATGCAGCCTGCTGCTCACAACACAAGCCTACTCCAGCTCTCCAATTTATAGTACGAAGTTTATGACATGGCATTACCCAGGCACTTTAGAGTGTCAATTTCTTTTACAATTTTATAAAATATCATTTGGAAGGAGGAAGAAATTTATACTCATGCACTAACAGCTCTCCTGCCTGCCCACCCTCTTGGGATAAGAGTTGGTTGGTTTCACCCAAACAAAGCTGCATATATGAGGCTCACACTCAGCCTTGCGAAAGCCACTGGGTTTGTTTTTAATTTAAGGAACAACTCTGATTTGGCTACACATTTTAAGCAGGCACTGTATAACACAAATCCACTGAATTTACTCAGACAGGAACAAGTTATGCCATCCTAATACTGTCTAGAAACCAGATGTATAGTTACTGTTTTCTACCTCCCCTCCCCCCACTTATTGCTGCACAAAATTAGTTCCTCAGGACACCAAGATTCTAGAGGCTCATTGTCTTGCAAAATATTCAGGTGCCTCATGATGATCTATAATAATAAACCTCCAGTGCTATCGCAAAACACAGACAAAAAAATGTGAAAATATATGTATGCACCGTATATGTAAAATGAAATATAGATGTGATATGAGAAAGTGAATCAGAAACACAGTGAGGAACGAGGTAGAGAAGCAGGGAGATAGCTTCCCTTCCAATCACATGAACTGAGAAATAGAATGGATGCTCATTAAAGGAGTTTACCAGGACTCCAATTTGCTCTGTGATTAAGAAGTATCAGTTGGAGGAGATTGGTCAGGGAGATCAATATACTTGCCTTCATTCTTAATTCCTTTTAAATGCTTCTATCTCCATAGGACAGCTGAACCAGAGATGTCGAGTCAATCTTTCTCCACCAGGGGGCTGCACCTCAGGAAAAAAAAAACAACAATAAAACAAACAAAGAACAACAACAACAACAAAAAAAAAAACAGCAATAATTAAAAACAAAGATGGTTTGGACTTCAACAGATAAATCAGGTTGACACCCAGCACCCTCTGTCCAACTTCCAACTTTTGTTCAAATGGTGTCATGTTTCTGGCTAATAAATGTGACAGGGATGAGACATGGAAGATGGAAGGGGTCATGGAGAAAGTGACACCTTAATCTTAATATGAGATGCAAAAGCACCTAACATGGTCTTTCTCACCAGGTGCACCATCCATGTTATTCTTCCATAACCTCATCATCCTTCTCTACAATTCCAGCTAAGGGAAATTCTTCCCCAAAGTCCAGTGGTGTCATCAGCAGAGGCTTGTAGTACCAAAATCCACCTTCCTCTCTCCAGCTCTCCCAGGTTCACACTCTCTGGATGTAATTTCAAGGGGTAACTTTGCCCTCCAGGGTACGTGTGCCAAGTGGGAAGACATTTCTGATGGACACAGCTAGTGGGAGGAGTGCTACTGGCATCTAGTGGATAGAGTCCAGGGTGCTGCTAAACATCTTACAGAGAATAGGACAGCCTCCAACAGAAAAGGATTACCCAGCTCAAAATGTGAAGAGTGCCGAGACTCAGAAACCCTGCTTTCTAGTGTTAGGGATACCTTGATACTGCGCCGTCCAAGTGGCTGATGACATACTCACTGCACTCTGCATCCCTGACCCAGAATTAGTTTCAGATCTCAAATGTGGGCTTTCTCCTGTTTCATAGTGTGTGTGTTGCATAGAGCTCAGTGTAGCGAGATGGTTGATTCAGAAAACTGGAGGGTGAAAAAGAGTTGATTTTTTGTTGCTTGAAGCCTTCCACGCCCATAACTTTTTAAGTTATTTGTATGCCACACATAGGCTGTAATATGTTCTTTAAAACATATAACATGTTCCCTCTATTTCCTGGACACATAAATTACATTTCCCAATCTCCTTTGCTGTTGAGGGGTCATGTGACTGAGTCCTAGCCAGTGGAATATAAGAGGAAGTAATAGAAGCATTTCTAGGCCTGGCTCATAAAAATGTTATTATGTGATCCTTTATCCTCTCTCTCCCTAGCTCCTGGCCATATGCCATAGTTCCAGCCAAAGAATCCAAGGTTGAAATGCATGGTGGCTCCACCAGGTGAAGGAGCCTTGGTCTCTGAAGAACCATACTGAGGACAGCTTGCTAACTGGCAACACTTGCATTGGACTTGATGTGAATAAGAAACAAAACAAGCCACTGAGAATTGGAGATTGTTATAGCATCTAGCATCACTTAGCCTAAGTTGATATTAAGTATGCATGTGTTATTTTAACAATTCCGTCGGCGGCGGCAGCCATCCGTCTCGAGAGACGATGGCGTAGCTTCTTGAGAGTCTATCTGCACCGCCGAGAATGGCTGTGCAGTCCGACTCGGGAGTGACAATCCCTGCCACACTTGATACAGGTGAAGGCAGATGGCCGTTGTTGCTGCTGTTGACGCTGCTTCCGCCTTGATCTTTTCTGGACCGCCTCCTCGTTGCGCGCGTGACGTACCTTGCCTGACCGCGAGCCTCCAGGCTAGGCGGTCGTCTGCTTGAACTTCCCATGTGTTGAGATTGATGGAGCATTGTGTCATGTCCTTTTTGCAGATGTCTTTGAACCGCAGTTTTGGGCGCCCTGTCATCCTCTTGCCTTCTGCTAGCTCGCCGTAGAGGAGGTCTTTGGGGATACGGCCTGCATCCATTCATGGCCGTTCAACAGTGGACATGATCTTCTCCCTACGCCAGCTGCAGGAGAAGTGTCACGAGCAGCATAAACCACTCTACCTCGCCTTTATCGACCTTACGAAGGCGTTTGATCTGGTCAGTCGAAGCGGTCTCTTCAGCTTGCTACGGAAGATTGGCTGTCCACCACATCTGCTTGCTGTGGTCATGTCCTTTCACGACAACATGCACAGCACGGTGTCCTACAACGGCGCAACCTCTGAGGCCTTCCCAGTCAGCAGCGGAGTAAAGCAGGGCTGCGTCCTTGCGCCTACGCTGTTCGGAATCTTCTTCTCCATGCTCCTCCAATACGCCTTTAAGGACTGCAGCGAGGGTGTCTTCATTCACACCAGATTCGATGGCAAGCTCTACAACCTGGCCCGTCTACGAGCCAAGAACAAAGTCAAAGAGGTGCTCATCCGTGAGATGCTCTTCGCCGACGACGCAGCTTTGACATCACACTCCGAAGAGGGACTCCAGCAGCTAGTCACTTGCCTTTCCCACGCATGCAAGGAGTTCGGACTAGCCATCAGCCTGACGAAGACGAATGTTATGGCTCAAGGCACGGGGACTCCCCCATGCATCACCATCGAGGGGTACACCCTGGAGGTTGTCAACGACTTCACTTACCTCGGGTCCACCATCTTGAGCTCTCTGTCAGTCGACTTGGAGGTCAACCGGAGAATCGCCAGGGCAGCCACAGTTATGGCCAGACTGAACCGGCGAGCGTGGAACAATTCCAGCCTCACTGAGAAAACCAGACTGCGCATCTACCAAGCCTGCGTACTCAGCACTCTCCTCTATGGCAGTGAGACGTGGACCACCTACGCAAGGCACGAAAGGAAACTCAACAGCTTCCACATGAGGTGCCTGCGACGCGTCCTGCATGTCGCCTGGCAGGATAAGGTCCCCAACACCGAGGTGCTGAAGCGAGCCAATATGAGCAGTTTGCATGCAGTTCTTAGCGAGAGACGCCTCAGGTGGCTCGGCCATGTCAAAAGAATGGATGCAGGCCGTTTTAACAATTATAATTCAAATATTAATGATTAAATGTTAGTTCGTAAATGTGAAAAGTGTGTCACTGTTAAATTTCTGTTTTAAATTTTCTATAATGCCACTGAAATTTCTTTTTTTTAATGTAAACTGACTCATATCACTGTCTACTTGAAAGCACTTCAGTGACTTTCTGTTACACTTAGTACAATGTTTTTATATTCTTATGATTCACATTGCCTTTCACAATTGCAAAAGAACATGGTGCTCAAGGCAGAATAATGGGTGTGTTGTTGAAAGGATGAGCTTTGTTTCCCACTATGGGTGTGAAAGGCTCAGATACTCCTTTCCCCACTGCTGGCAACCAGAGTGTAGGCTCAGACAATCGAACATTTCTAGTTAAGATCTTAAATCTTGAGAAACTAAAACAAAGGCACAGGGATGGTTGAGAAATTATTCAGGATGGCAACCTTTAGAACAGGGCTACCGTGACACCAAATGCCCAGGCAGTCGTGGCAGTAGCCTGCTGTTGCAGTAAGACTTCATCTGTGCTGCCCTACTGCCTGGCATTCTTTAAATCTTGTTCATTTCTGGACTTAAATTTGGTTATTAAGCTTCCTGTTGATTCTGTGAGCAATTATAATTTTCTTTTCTGCTTAAGTTAACCAATTTTAGAATTTATTGCTTGCAAGCAAAACCCTGGTATTCTATCACTCACCCTGAGGAATGTAAGCTCCATGAAGGCAGGAACTGAACTGTATCTGTTTTTTTCCACATGATATCTCCACCCTGCTACGTGGTGTCTAGTACATTATAAAGGCTAATTAAATGTTTGTTGAATGAATGAATGAAGATAACAGAATATCATACAAAATTTATATATCGGCATCAGTGGCCAAGGTGTGTACCATTTTTCCACCTCAAAATCAAGATTTAATGAAGTAGGAGGTCAGGAGTATAAGGAAGGTAGGTTGAAGTGGAAGGAAACTGACATACGTGATAAGAGAAAGGTGTTGGGGGTGAGGCAGTGCTGTGAAAAGGTGTACAGAAGATGGAAAGCAGACTTAACTCTATTGCCTCCTGCTGGACAGTGGAAATACTGCAACAGCTACAGCTTTCAAGTAACTACTGGCAAGCATTTTTCCTTCACAAGTTCTCCAGCATGTAACTGCTTCTCAAAATGTGGAAGTGGGGTGTTGTTGAGTCAGAAAACATAGGTTCCCATCCAGGAAAGTGATTTCACTCTCTAACTCTCAGCATCTTGGCTCCAACTGCTTCAACTACCTGGCAGACTGGTTTTGAGAATTCAACAAAACAATGTATTTTATAATGCTTTATAAATTAAGAGAGCATTATATAAATGTATAGAAAGATCATTATGTACAAACAAAAATTTCCAAGGAACACCTCTATCTCTCAAGAAAGCAGCATGCATTTCTACAAGGTAGGCTGCAAAGCTAGTTTACATCGTAATGGTACTTTCTTTTCCACAGGCAGGAATTAGCTAGTCTTGTATGCCCAACAGTGGACATACGTTGTTTTATGGGGGTTTCACTAAGTGACTGAGGTTTTGTGCAGAATCAATGAAGAAAGAAATCCAAACGAGGTTTAGATGGTGGAGATTTTTGTGGAAATCTCAGAGAAGCTTTGTGTATCCTTGATACCAGCTGATATGGTGAAGCTGACTTCAGTCTTTCTGGAGAATTTCATGCTCTCTCATACTCCTTGAGGAGAGTGCCCCTGAATTTTCTCATGAGGCATAATAATCCTGCAGACAGAAGCCACTTCTGATTTAAACTCCCCATGGAAGACAATGAGGGCTTGAACTAGCATAGCAAAACCTTGTGATTCCTGCTGCAGGAAGGTAGAGGAAGTGCCAGGACTGCCACCACTCAGGGACAGAGCAAGAAGCCAGCCTATACTTTGCAATTCCGTCTCCAGAAGAATTTTGAAGCTGCCATTGCACATACAAGCACACAAACTTTCCATCTAATGGTGTATGCCTAAAGCTCATTTGTAGGGTTTGATCAATTCTATTACCAAATATGAACTTAAATTTTTGACTCCCTTCAAAACATTAAAGCCCCAGGGGTAGAAAATATTTTGTGAAGGTGATCTTAAAAATAAATGCACAGGAAGATGACTCTGAGAAATCTGGGTTTTACTTATGGCTCTGCTGCCAGACTAACTTGGTCAAGAATCATAACCAACACGGAAGTCATTTCACTCACCTGTAAAACTAGTGTTGGAATAAAATTGGTGCATTTCAAAGACATTCTAGCAGTCAACCTCTTTCCTTAGGTCAACCTTTAATTCTTCATAAATGTTAAGTAGATAAACACATGTAAGAAGGGAAGCACCGCTCTGCTTGGAGCACAGGGTATGGATTGGAGCCAGGAAAAGGCTCTCTGTAGAGCAACTGTCGAAAGCAGTGGACAAGCTTAACTCAGCAATGAACTCCACGAAGCTGTAAAATTGAGAACTTGTGTGGTCTGCCTGAAGATAAATGGACATCAAGTAGAGAGGAAAGCAAAAGAGGACCAACAGCAAGTTTGGGGAATGCATGCTTTGTCTCATTCAAAACTGGACCTAAGGTGGGTTCTGGCTGTCACTTAAGCAAATGGTGGAATCTTGGATGTTGAAGATGAACAAATATTGGTCCAACAGCACGAATATAGCAGGTGAGCATCTACTAACCACCTGTGGCTGCCTGGGCACTCTGACAAGAGAGATCTACATCTCATGCAATGCCTACTGCAGCCCAGCCTTCTGAACTTGCAGCCGGTGCCCACTGGCTGCAGATTCACTTGTTGAGCGTTAATCCCTCACAGTCTGCTCTGCAGACAGAATGTTGGGGGGGAGGAGGGCAAGACAGGGAAAACCAAGTTGGATGCAAATAACCAGAACCTGCCTCTTGCCGTAGTCCCCACATAAATCTTACCTCCAAGAAAGCAGCTCTTTCCAAGAGGTTGTCATACTTATCAAATCATCAATAAAGAAAAATGAGAAGAGAGGGCGGGAAGGAACCTTCCTTCCTGAACTGAGTGTGAGGTAAGTTCATGGACCCACACCTAAAACTGTATCCCTGGACTAAGTTCAAATCTAGCCAAACATGATGTTTCCATTCAACAGTTTCAACCTGCTGGAGAAAGAAGCTTTTTACTTCAGGCACTCAAATGCACTGATTAAAAGTAAGTGCCACAAACACACACTCCAATATCATCAAGAGCAAGTCAGAACCCACACCAGAGCTAACAGGAGACTAGGGGAGGAGAGTCAGAGTCGCCACTGAAACAAAAGCCCTGGCGCTGAATGCCAGCTCAGCAGGCAGCTCTCGCCTTTTCAATGGGACTCGCTCTTTGATGTGTGTTTTTTAACCGCAACTTTCATGTGGTGATGGAAGAAGCTAAGAGCAAGGTGGTAGCATTATGTGAAGACCAATGCTTTCCAATGCCCTTTGCCCTTCAACAGCACCAGGCAGACAAAGAAGAACCACATAGCCAGAGAGGCCTACCTGTTTTTTAAAGAATATCTGTGCTAGCAGAATCGAAAAGGGTGAGAAGGAGCACACTCTTCAATGACAGAAAAAAATGTGGTGGGGCCACTTAGAGAGATAGATTCAGCTTAAAATAAGAGTTCACTTTCAGCTTCTCTTGGATCATAACCCAAATTAAAATTGTTTGTGTCCAATTAGTTTAAAATAAAAATATCTCCGTGTGCGGCAAGTCTTTCACACATTTATTTTCAGGAGCGGAAGAACAGAGCAGCGGTAGACGGAATGGGACCTGGAGCCCTGGGAAACAAAACAGGTGTGTCTTGTTTTACATAATACACAAATTCCTGGGAAAGCTGAGTGGAAGTGAAACAATATTTTTATATATAAGGTACATGCTATTTTAAAAGCATGTCACTGAAAACTCTATTTTTTGACTGGTAAACAGAGCTTTTAATTCTTCTGGGTTTGCCTAATGAGGTAGATTTAACTAGAAGGATTTGAGCCTGCTGTTTGGGACACACTCAGAGCCCCGAGTTCCCACAGGGGACCTTTACAAGCTGTTTTGGTCCAAAAGGCCACATAAGGAAGAAGCCAGAAATGCACCTAATACGATTAGGAAGGACCAGGCAAGCAGAAACTGTGCTGCTCCATGGAACCAGTTTATGAGGTCTTTTCTAAGACTGGGGTGGGAGCCGACTGTCCTCAGGAGCAGCGATAGAGGGAGGGGGCTGTCCATAGAGTGGGTGGGATGTTATCCGGAGCCATGTTCACACACAGCTCACGGTCCCCTGAAAGCCAAGGGTTCAGAAGGTGGTGGTCAATGCGGTCACCTGATGTGGCATAAGGGAAGCACACAATGCAAAGAGCCTCTTTCAGCCTTAGGGGGCGCCAGAGCTGAAAACCCTCTGGTCAGAGCTTGACTGGGAGGAACGGCAACAAAGCGGGAAGAAGTAAGTTGTAGAAGAAGAAAAGGAAGATCGAGAGAAGAGGAGATAGTGAAGCAGGACTCTTCCGTATGTAATGGTAAAGGCTACAAGGACACAGGGCTAAGTCGATGAGTTTTTAAAGGATTGGTTGACTATGAAATCATGAACAAATTCCAAGATGTTATTAAGTGTCTGCCCACATACGCTGCACGATACCCTACCCCTTGAAGCTTACTGAATGTATTTTCCAAACAAAGAAAAGGTGATACTACTTTTTATAGGAAGCAACAAACTGAGACACCAAGAGGAAGGTAACTGAAGGTTGAAAACGATATTTTTAATAGTTCTGCATTTTAAAAATCATTTGCATTAAGCCATTCTGATATTGGGGTTTTAAGAGACTTTATAGATGTTGGGAGCACACCTCCACTCCTCTGACAGTAACAGCCTTATGCTCTCTGAGCCCTGATAATGGCATCGCTGTAACTCAGCAGTTTTTATGGTTCTCACTCATGTAGCACTAAAAGCTGGCTTTTCCCCACTTTCCAGGCCCCCACCTGGCCCTACAGATGGAATGACTGGATGGTCCCCATTCTGTCATGCATGCCCCCAATTCCAGACTCCAGCTGCTTTTTCCGCCTGGAGTACATGTTCTCTCCCTTCTGGCCTCTGGGCAACTCTGACTTCACTTCTGAAACAGAGTTCAGCTCTCACCTCTCTTAGGATGCACTTCCTGATTCCCTTCTTTCTCTTGTACTTCCTTGGCACCCAGAATTTACTCTCACCTAGCAGCCATCAAGAAAAATTGCAACTACTTATTTGATTATCCTCCTTGACCAGCATCTGAGCACTATGAGGGAAGGGAGTGGGCCTTTGTCTATGAAGTCCCAGCACCTGTCACAGTGCCAGGCCGACACTCACGTGCCATCACTCAAAACATGTTGCCACAGAGAAGCCAGCAGGTGCTGCTCTGCTGCATCCTTTTGTTGCCGGTGGGAGGCTCTGTCTGACCCAAGTACAGTCCAGCAGTATGACAGCTTTTTCCATCTTCTTGGCACATGTTTTATAGGATGTACCCTGAAGAAGGTAGCACTAAGCATTAGAGAAAACTAGCCACTGCTCACATAAATAAAATATCTGCACGGGGTTTAAGTAAAGTTACACAAAACTAGAGAGAGGGTTTCTGTGGTTGAGTAAGGACAACTGGGGAGAACTTTATTTTATGCTGAGGACATACATGAGAAATACTTATTTAGTATGTTATTCTGGGTTCTCTGAGAGGCAGAGGGCAAAAAGGGATTAAATGTGAGACAGATTTATCAGGGAAAATGCTTATGGAGGATGAAGGCCAGGGAGAGCTCCAGAAGATGGTGCATGTTTGACCTTGTAAAGAAGAGGGAGAGAGAACAAAGATGGTAGACCGTTTCCACTGCAGCACAGTTCCAAGAAAGGTTCAGGCAGGGCAATGGGCAGTCTCTCTGTCTCTCCTCCCTTTCCTTCCTTCCTCCTCCCCATCTTACTTTTTGCCTCTTACCTTGAACCTGCATTTAAAATTAGAGATTATTTATGACCTCAAGAAGAGGGTGTTGCTATTATGTCACGTAGCTACTGAGCTGTCTCCATAAAAAGATGAAGAAACTGAAGACCAGATCATTTAAGTTATAGTTCAGCATCATGAAACTAGTAACTGGCAGAAGAAAATTCAAAATTGGCCTATGCTAATAACTACTACTTTTGATAGTCACCCAAGTAACCTAGGCAGAGATGCCTTGTGTGGCAGAGACAGCTGTACACCAAATTCCTGTTCTCCTTCCACACCTTAGCTGTGTTCCTGGAAAATGGTTTTCTCAACCCTCTTGCCCCATGCATGGATTTAGGACTAGTCTGTCAATAGACAGAGAGGAAGAGATATATGCTATTTCTGGGTCAGAATCTTTAAGAAGAAATTGCATGTCCCCATGTGCCCTTTCTCCTTCTATAGACCAGAATCCTTGATGCCCTGTGACCTTGGAAAACACCTGTTACCCAAGGCAGAGTTTCTATCAGCTGAGGTCTTCACATGCCTATGTGGAACACCATCCCCCTACTGACTAGAAACCAATATGGACTCTCTAACTTCCTGTGTTTAAGTCATTATAATCAGGGAATCTGTGTGTTATAGCAGTTATACTTCCCTGCCTAAGAGGACAAGGAAATGCCTTCCTGGAGAAGCATGAAGTAATTGGCTTAAAGTCACAGAGATAGTGACAGCAGAGGCAGGAATTAAATTGAGGTTGGGCCTTCAGTGGAGGAAGAGAAGAGAGACTCAGAAATTTGACAGAGGCCTGCTCAGTCTGATTGTCGTCTCAGAAGGTGCCACTCTAGAAGGTGGGACTCAGAAACTGTAGTCAACAGATTCAGATCAAGTGTTGATGAGGAAGATGGGGCCATACACACTAAGGCAGAGCTGAGGTGCCACTAAAACATATAAGGCCTAGGAAGCTAGCATAAAACAGGGAGGCATCATGAACCAGTCTGTGGACATAGAAGATTGTGAGGACTCATCTAAGCGGGAACCTTTCCCCACAGAGTGGGTAGTGAAAAAAGGAGTCAAAGGAAAAGCCTTGTAAAGACTGAGCCCTTGTGGTTGGTATGGAGGGTTGGGAGAGGCCATGATTCCGTGGGTAGATGGACATCCAGGGAGTCACCAGTGCACTATAGGGTCCCCAAATTCATTTTACACCCATGCAGTGAAGCTAAGAGAAAAAAACAGTATATTCTCTCTCTGTTCAATGACCACCCTCTAGCTAAAGGGCACTAAAATGCTGAAAGCCCTTGCAGTAGCTGAAGGTAGTTAATATCTGATGGAAAACAGATCTTAAAGATACTCGGCACCTCTAAACTTAAGTGTCCCTCGGACTTGTTTTTCATTCCCATTCTTCATCCATGGCCTTAAGGAAGCTCTCCCTGAAATATGCAGAATGGTCATTAAACACTTGGAAATAACTAGGCCTTTCTGTGCTAAGGGCTCAGGGGTCTAATCTTGTCTCTATCGTAGCACTATTCCCACATGGCACCTCCCTGGGACCCTAGGGTAAGGAAAGTACAATATAATATGTTTTTTTCAGGGGACAAAAGGTGCTAACTATCCAAAAGTACACTGTCTACCAGGGTACATTGTGCATTCTAAAAACATGTAAGTGCTCTTCTGCCTTCATGAAGAAGATAAAAGCAAGAAAGTGGATTAAATGGAAAAACAACAGCCTACTTCAGATTTGGATATTACATTGTCTTCAGCAAAGTGTTTCTAATGTTCTTGAAGCTTGCAAATAATGAAAAGGGTACCCCCCCCCATTGAAATCTGAGTAAATATGCCATAATTGGTTCAGAGTGCCTTTAAGACTAGTGTTCTCAGGTTTTAAAACTCTTTTTTCCAAGTTTCGATAACATGTTCTTGAAAGATATAGTCTAAGTAATTCTCTGTCCTCACGAAGACACTCAGATCACTTTTCTAAACTGATGGTCTGGCACCCTTCCAGGGCTGATTTAGAAGTTATGGCTCACACCCCATGTCTGAGTGTTCTAACCTTGGCACATCCTAAATCCCATGAATAGGGTTGGCAGTTGGGAAGGATGGCTATAAAAAGAGAGAAAGCTGCACGTCTCTAGTTCTATTTAGCAAATTTTGCTTTCACGAAAATCCTCGAGAGTCAAGAAGACATTGCCAGAATACCTACAGGATCTCAGTAACCTGTTGGACTATTCCATATGCCATAGCATACTCAAAATAAGTTAAATGTGTATAGTGTTTTATAGTTTGCAAACATTTTCATATTTATTATCTCAGTGGATGAGTGTAATAATCCTGGGAAATATGCAGAGCAAATATTACTATCCCCATGTGAGAATGTGAGAGGTAAAGGTACTGAGGCACAAGGGAGTTCTGTCCAACATTACCCACCCAATTAATGCCTGAGCTGAGAAAGAAACTCAGGCTGCTGACAATGGGTTTGGTTCTCTTTTCACTGCACCAGGCTGCCTTCTAAGAAGCGTTTGGCTTCAGCCCATCAGTTTCCAGTCTGTTCCTGATGATGGCTAGACTGCTCACAGCACTGGTCATACCATACCAAAGAGAAGAGATTCTGGTCACTGCGAGGAATGCCACCTCCAAGTCGAACTCAAGTAGGCCTGGGCAGAGATATCAGTAGAGGGAAAAGCCCCTTTATCCACAGCATCTTAAAACTCCAGCACAAGCACTCATCATTTTCACTAATGTGCAATTGCTCTCAAGGCTCTCTGAAGTTAGAGGTTTGCTTTGCCTACTGTGAGAAAGGCATGCACCAAGCTAAATTGGGCCCTCGGGCATGCACCCAGCCTTCTCAGAAGCCAATACTGTTTAGATGGAGTCCTCCCATGCACATCTCCCAGGATGGTTTTAGACAGCCTATGAGTATACTTTATTTCCTTTAAAACAAGTAACCTAGAAAATGAAATAACACATATTAGATTAAGCTCTGTCCCATTTGGCTAATTCAAAAGTTAATGGAAGGTCTCTTTCGGTCATTGGTATTGGCAGAGACACATTTAGTGAATCTCTCGTGGGAACCTCACACAGGTACAGTAGCAGCTCTTACCCATAAATTAAGAATGGCACTTAAAGGCAGCTTTTTCCTCTCTAAGAGGGTGCCATTCAGGATTCTCTTGACAAAGACCCTGTTTACCAACACCCCCCCTACCACCAATAAAAAGAATGAGAGATATTGGGGGTGGGGGAAATAAAAGCAAAAGAGAACAAGAAAAGAAATGAGAGGAAAAGAGCAGATTTTTGAAATGGGTGTGACACAGGGTGAAAAGATAACTGGCCAGTCCACTAAAAAATATGATGGAGCTGCCCACTGTGCATAATGTTCATAGTAACTAAGATTAATTCCACCTCTTTGAATCACATGTAGTGCCTAGCACATTGACTGTCTATATTAGAAATTTAATTCAGAACACTGATTTATAATTGTTCTTTGAAGTGAATGCTAACTTTAAAATAGTATAAGTAACAAAAAACAAAAAAATCAAGCTTGACTATTTCATGACTTTAACCCCAGTGCCTATATTCAAGCAAATATATCCAGATCAAATCATTTCCTGAAAACACATTCTGTCTAATTGTTTCTGTGATCTATTCTGTCACAGAATTGATGAAGCTATTTCACCTGTCTAACACATTTCCAGGAGTGAGTCTCCTTCTGATAAAGAATAAAAAATGCAATGACCTCCTCACCTCCTTCTCAAATGCACACTGAACCTACCCACCATGATGAGAAGCATTCATGTTATGTACTGTTTAATCTTTTTGTTTCATATTTCTGTATCTATACTTATAAGAGGAAGAGGTCTGTAGACTTTTCTTGTATCAGAGTGATGCTAGCATCACAAAATTAGGTTGTTTTCAATATTTTTCTATATTTAGGATCAATTTAAAATTAATTGGTCTTTGAAAGTTCCAGGATTTGTTTTAGAACTAATACTTAGAATACTTAATCCCTTTTAAAACTTTTATTTAGTGAGTTATTTATTCAATATCATACTTGTCTATCACTTCATTTCTTTCTGATTCTTCTCAAACAGTTTTGGTAATTTGTATTTTTCCAAATGTATATATTGCATATTTTTATATTATATAAATATACAATTTATATATTTTCATTTCACTGCAGTTTTCAATCTCATTGGAACATAACTTTGCACAACTCTCATAATTTTAATTGTCCCTGAATCTTTTAAAAAATTCATGCTCTCTTTTCTAATTTTGTTTGTAACTCAACCCTTCATTGAAACTGACAAGGGTTTATCTATCAATTAATGAATAAAATCATTTTCAAAATAAATTAATAATATATTTTATATGAATATTAAATAATATATAAAATATGCTTTCCTACTACTTAAACACTGACCATCACTTATTAGGTATCTGATTCTTTTATTGTCATTTTTATCTTTATTATTTAATTCATCATGGTTTTATGTTTGTTTAAAAGTTTAACCTCCAGAGTTTTAATTTTACTTCACTTGCTGTTATCTTTTATTTCCTTCATGCAAATAAAATATTTAAGGCTATTACTTCACCTTTGAGTATAGCGTTGGCTGACTCTCATGAGTTTTAAAATGTAGCACTCTCATATTTATTGCTTACTGAATCATTCACAATTTTATTTTTTATGTCCTTTGGGCCATAAATTAGGTTGAATTTGAAAATATAAAACTAACATTTTTTTAAACACTATGTAATAGCCAGAAAAAAAACAACACCATTTATTCTTGATAACATTGACTCCAACTAAGAGGAGGACCTTTTTTCCTCATTATCTGCAGCTTATTAGCAGCTCAGATTCTAGTCAGGTACTTTTCAGTTCTTTCTATATGTACTTTGACACATTATCCCACTTTGAGTTCCTGGGAGTTGGGGACAAAATTCTAAAGAATAGAAACTAAGACTTCAAAGAGAAGTTTCAATGCCTAACAATTTTATTAAAACACTCATGAAATAAACAACAACAAATCCAACAATTTTCCCATCCATATATCCATATTCTTGCAATAAGAAAGGGCAAATTTTGTTTAAATAAAGCAATATAGAGAAAAGCACCAGAAAAAAAAGAAAAAGTGAAATAAAGTTTTTGTTTTCCTGTGGGTAATTATGCCCGACACAGCTTCAAAAATGGGTTCTTAAAAATGATGTGAGTTCCTATGTGGTTTTTTATTGTTGTTATTTTCTGCCTTCTCCTTCTTTGCTTTCATTTCCTTCCTTTCTTTTTCTTCCTCCCTCCCTCCATCATTCCCTTAATGGTTCACAAACCATTCTTCAGTGAGGAGGGAAGGCATCCTTGATTGGATTTGGGGTCTGGTTTATGTAGAAGAATCAGCTGTGTCCATCCACCTCCTATTCACAACCTGCCACTCTCTAGTCCTCCAAAATAGTCTCCATTATTCCTTACATGGAATGGAATCTCATGTAATCTTTCCTTTTCTCAGCATAAGTTCCATCTTAACAGCACAGTCACAATCCAACTAGGAAAGCAGGTTATTTCACTCCCACCTCAACATCAAAAGTTAGTACCAAACTTTCCAACTCATTAGAATGTAACTTGGCATAACTTTTATAATTTTTATTGTCTCTGAATCTATTCTAAAATTCATGCTGTCATTTCTATGGGAATGGTGTTTTTCTTCTCCCCCCAATATTCCTTCCTTTAAAATATTTTTAAAGATTGGGAGGGATATTAAACAGTAAGATAGTAAAAGGAAAGAGCTAAACTGCAATATGCCAGGGAGTCAAATGCCTCTTAGGCACCAAAGTAACTGTTGAAGAGTAGAACCCCAGTGAAAGCAAAGTTGAAGGCTGTATGAAAAGCAGGGAGCTGATCATACAGCCACTTCAACCATGGGACCCTAGTACTGGCAGGCAACTTGCAGAGAAATCTTGCAGGAGATTAATGAACCCCATTTTACAAACAGAGACTATGAGCATGAGAGAGATAAAATAACTTTCCCAGATATCAGTGCTGTGATTTGTGCCCAGGTCTTCAGACCATAAACAGCCTACCATATAACAATGGCACCTGCTGCCTTTTAAGAATCTGCTCCACCAGAAAAGATTTATTTTCACGTCCCTCGTCCAGATGCACTTCACTGTCTCTAGACCTTAGGTCTAACTGCTGCAGACTCTGGCATGTTTTCTCTCCACACTGTGTCGTGTGTCTAATTTCTATGCATTCTTCAGGGGGGAGGCCCAATTTCATCTCTGCCACATCTTTCCAGATGACTTCAAACTCTTCTCTCACTGTGGCACTGACTTGGCAATGAACTACATATGACTTATGATTGGCATAAGGGCAGGCACTGCAGGGTTCCTGCAGAGTGTGAATGCAGTGCATGAATGGAGTGGTATGCCACAAATCCAAGAAGATTGTAGTCACTGAAGAGCAACATGTGAGGAGAAAGGAGGACATTGAAAACAAGAGGAACCAAGGAGAAGCCACTGTCTATAATCTGTCAGCTGACACAGTACATCAAGGTAGGAATCCCAAGGAAACTGTTCAGGGGCAAATATTCTAAGACACTATCCTCCCTTAAGAATTCACTTCCAATATATCATTCTCTATACAAAATTCCAACAGTTACTGTTGGATCTTTATCCCACAATGTATTGCCTATTGTCAACAAAAACTTCCCTCAATGATTATTTCCAAACATCTAGCAGCTTCTCATTAATTAGGTGGGTTTTGAGGATTTAACATGAAAATTTTACTAGAATCTGAAACTTCCTTTCAGATGTTTTTTTCATTGTACTCCAATTTTATGTGCATATTTTAATTTTTTTATACTTACATAATATTTTAGGGACTGTATCATTTTTCCAATTTTCTCCCATGGGAAATGAGTCTTTCTTGTACTTCTACACTACCCACAATACACATTAGTTATATGGGGTATGGAGTTTGTTTCCTTTCTCTCTGAATAAAAGATGAAAGTGTTCCCCAATTTTATAAAATTTGTAATTGTCACACAGACATAACCATATGTCTAAATTTACACAAATTAAGAGAACCCTGTTAGCTTGCTCCCCCACCCTGCCCCAAGTATTATTTTATTGTTATATGCAACACATTTGTTTTGAGAAATTTCGGACATTTTTCTAGTTTGTATTGTTCTTCCATATCTGTGCCTAGTTAGTAGGCAGAAAATCTAATTCCCTAGGAAGCATATTATCTAAATTTTGCAATCTATATGCCACAATGTTTAATTTTTTTCTAATTTTCCCCTCATCCCCTTTGTTGATACCTATTTTTAAAAGTTATTATTGCCTTCCAGCTGTCCAAATTTTCTTCTCATTTTTCTCTTAAAAACTGACTTAAAGCAGGAGGTCAATATCTCAGCCATCATTAATTTCATGTTCTCCTCTTCTCATTTATTCACTGGTCTTTTTTCTCCTGAGGGTCACTTTTTTTTTCCTTGATACATTTATAAAAGACCTCCTTACTTCATCTAACCTCCTTTAGTAGCACTATCTCATTTCCCATTTTTGTGCTCCTTATCTTTTTTTTTTTTCCTAACTTTAAGTTGTTCTGTCTATTTTTATATAGTTCCTGCCTTCACCACTCCCAGGGTAATTGTCCTGTTATACACGGATCCTGAGCAGCCATTGGGGATGACAGACCGTATTTTTACTAGAATTGCAGATGCAGAGGGGCCCTGCAGCCCTATGGTCTGCTCTGCTGGGTTCTCTCACTGTGACGGTGCAAAGGAGGCTTTTGCACTTTATATTGTCTTGGGCTGCTTCACACCTTTCTGCGATTACAGATGTTAATACTTACTCCCATGGCATCAAACAAATTAGATGTCCTCCTCATGTGTTTTTCAACTAGGAATAGTATCTTGTAGTGTAGTTATCAATGAACACCTCCCTAAGTAGCCAGTGGAGAAGAATGGAGATGACTTAGTCCAGTAGAGTGAGGCTATTTGCATATTGTTAATTGATTTGCATACTGGCAGATCCTAGGACTGTTTCAGAGGCTTCCCCACATTTCTCCTTTTATCACAATAAGGTGTCACTTATTCGGCTCACTATGGAATTGTCCTTTATCTTCCTCTCTCGTGTCCTTCTCTCCCACTAGAGAATATACACACAAGCAGAAGCATGACATTGCACGGCAGTCTCCAGCTTCCTAGCGACTCTTCTCTTTGGCATAATTCATCATCCCTTCTGATTTTTCAGGGCTGATGACAATGGTGACTCCCCTAATATCTGAATGAAGTCCTTCATAAATATTTTGCTGAGTGATTGATATCTCCTCTAGTTATTTTTCTCACACCTCTTCCCCTCCGTATATAACAGATGGGATTCCATCATCAGAAGCAGATGTCATGAAAAAGGTAGCAGGAGCCCCAAAGCCCTCAGTCCAGCCCCAGCTCCCCCATTAAATACATCTGTGATCTCCACCCGTCTCTTAACCTCTCTGAGCTCCATTTCCATGTCTGTAAATTGAAGATGAATATGTCTTCTTCAGAGGTGTGCTGAGGTGCTCAGAAAAGATATATATGAAAGAGCTTCCCAGTACAGAGTAGTTTGGTAGCTGGATTTTTGACACCACTTAGTTAAATTACGTTAACATTCCAAAATCAGATGAAATATAAATTTTCTCCTTCACCTCTCCCCCTTAGCTTTTTGTAATAATAAACAAACACTCACACTCCTAGGAAGGTCAGTTACATTTGAGAACTTCCTAATGATAAATAGACACTGAACAAAAGGATCATGCTAACCCCTCCCATCCCCATCTCCATGCCCATCCACACCACATTCTCCACCTTCATTTATATAAGTAGGAGGGACTCTGCAGGGAGAAGCAGGGCTCTTGTCTGATTTTTGACTGAGCCTCATTCATTGAAGGAAGGTGTCAGAGCTGCTGGTGGATCTGGAAAGCATTTTGGAAGGAAGAAGCAGACAAATGTAAATCTTTTAAACCCCTATGATAAGCAAACTCTCCTCAGTTCAACATATAAATATAAACACTAAATCAAATCAGATGCTTATACATTTTTTAATCCCATCATAAAACATTTTGTTTTGACAGCTTGGTAATGTAAAGTAAAAACACCAACAGCCAAAAAGAATCAGCATCTTTGCCTGCCTACTACCTGAAAGTCTTCCCTGTATATAAATAGAAGAAAAAAAAAGTATGTTTATATAAAGGGAAGCACTGATTTACTAGAACTGATTGCTTCATAGTATAATTACTTTTCAACTGGCTGTTCCAAATTAAGATGTCATTGATGGCTTTTGGTGATATATTTCATTTTAAGCAAATTTATTCTATAATAGAGTACATCATAATGGAAAGCAGAGTTCCTACTCTTCCCTCCTCTTTGTAGCTTGATATCTTGACAAGTAAATTAAATTTAGCAGTTAAAATGCTTCCATTAGTAATTTTATTAAGTTAATTAAAGAATCTCTCTTTCTGAATTTTAACTACCTTCCTTTCAGAACAATGTTGATTTCTTTCTTTTTTTAATTTCATGTATTTAGGGACTGTGATATATTCTCGGACCAATCAACAACTCTATCGGTATTACATTTCTGTGGGCAAGAGGCTACCAAGAAAAAAAAAGAAGAAACAGCCCTTTGAAGGAGATGGTCTGTTTTATATCACAGAAGAGCTAGGGTTATAAAATCCTTAAAAGAAGGAGGAAGACTAGGACCAGGAAGAGAAAGAAAAAAAAAGAAAAGAAAATATACTTTTTCTCTATCTATGTTCTTAGGAAAAGGCAGAACTACTAACTAGTGCTTCCATAGACAGAGGGTAAAGCAAAAACAGTTCAAGTAGAGTTTATAGATGGAAAGAGAACTCCAACTCTTTTTTCTTACTCAGTAAGAGTACAAGGCATGCTGAGCAAGATACTGAAGTCGGTGAGGCACAGGTTAAATGAAATCTTGGGCCCTCTCCAGGGGGTGGCATTTTAAAAGAACCCAAATATTTCTAAGAGATTTAGGGCAAAAAGAATTCTCTCATTGACTATTGCGTCTTTCTTGCAGTTGGTGTTCCTAAACTCAGGAAGTACAGAAATTATTTTTAGATCTCAAAGGGAGCATAGAGAAAACTTTATTGTATCCTCTTATTTTAAATATAAGGAAATTGAGGGGCAGGGATTAGTAATGTCACCATCAGTGATAATAATAGTAATAATAAATAATAATAATAATAATAATAGAACAATAACAGTGGTTAATATTTATTGAACTCATCACTATGAAGATTCACATACATTATCTCATTTAAAAGTCCACGAGAAAGATTCCTCTAGTGCTCCAACATTATAGGTACAGGAAAAATGGTCCAACAAAGATTACATAATTTGTACAAACTCTGTATGACCCCATAGTCCTGTGTTCTTAACTAGTGCACATCACTATCTCAGATGCACGATGTGGGGTCATACAACTAGTTAGTGGTTGCCCCAGCACTAAAGCTCAGGACACCCTCTTCTCAGATCTGCTCTTTTCAAATTATACATATGAAGAGAACTAAGTATCCAGTGTTTGAGCTGAGGCATGGGCATTGAGAAGACACTATGATTTATTTTAAAAGGAATCCTATTGCCAAGGTACCCAATGGAATATTTGCTTTATGTATGAAAAGTTATCAAAGGCCGCACCCATGAGTTCAGACCCAACATTACATTCTGTTCAAAATTAGGGAATTCCACCCTTTACTCATTCATTGAAGTAATAAAGGAAATTCAAGAATATGGTCCATGGCAATTACTATGAACACTTCCCATCTTTTATTTTCTAATACCCAGCCCTTCTTGAATAGCTCACTCTGGGAGCTCCCTTGCTCACTGTTCAAGCTCTGCTATCCCTCTCAAAATCGCTCCCACCAACTCCTCAAATCCCGTGCCACATCCATGCTCAGATAGTCCCTCGCATTCATGGCTCGAGTACCATGCCCCATGCTCCTTCTGCCCTTTTCCTGGGGGACCAAATGTCTTTCATCACTATGTTCCAAGCTCGCCACTTTCCTCATGAGAATAGGTCACCATGGCGTTTTTGCCTTCTATCCTTTCCCTATTCTGCAGCTTCTGTGTCTGTCACAAAAGCCCCCAAAATGAATCTGGCAACTCACAGATGCTTCCTGTCAGGACAGAATGGATGAAGCCACTAAGCTATTTAATAGGCCAGAAAAGAGAAAAGACAAAGAACACTCCATTCATCTATATATAGACCCCCCCCCTTTTCATACAGAAAAAGCTAAAATGGCAGATGCCTACCTTTAGATGATCTTTGTATATGCTAGGGAGCCCACAGCACTTTCTCTCTCCCTTCCCCCACCAGCATCAACATAAACAGGGTTTATGAGTTATACTGTACCTTTGTCTCTGACTGATCCCTTGTCAACTTAGATACAGGTTTTCAAAATGGGGTTCCATAATTTCTGAAGCCTGAGAAATTGCCAAATGTCCCCACAAGTGTTCATTGTGAAAACTGTTTCCTTTACTAAGCCCATCCCTCCCCCCAAATATTGTCTTTAGAAAGTATCCAGCATTCATCAATATTTCTCTAATGACTAGTTAGACAGATGCAGGAAAGGAAGAGCCTGAATCATCCAGTATGTTTTACTAATTAAAAATGATCTTCCCTGCCCTGCCCTTCAACTGAAAATGACACTACCTTTACCCCAGAAGCATAGTCTCTATATACCTGACCATACAGCAAACATGGTTTTCCTTAGAAACTTACCTCTTACTTCCTTGATTTCCTACCACTCAGATTGTATCTACCCTTTGGTGAAGATTTTTTTCAACTATTTTGGGAATCTTGTTTTTAATGTGGAGTTCAAGTCCAGTAGTGAAATCTATTTCATATTTGTAATCAGTTTTCAGCTCTGGAAGAAGCCCAAATTGGTAAGTCCCTGTAAGTGAAAAAGAACAAAACAGAATTTAGTCATGCAGCCTGAGCTTATGGAAAATGAGAGGAGATAATTCAAAGGAGAAGAATCTGCAAAAATAAATGTCATGTTCTCTCTTCCAATCCCAGAAATTCAGCCCCAGCTTTCGACCTAGAGAGTGATCTGTTAAATGTATAGTGCCACAAAAGAGCCATAGGGATCATGGAATTATGTGGCAAAATCCCTATTACTTGTCACATGAAAGGGAGAATGTATGGTTTTAAAATAAAATACCAGAGAAAGATGTAACAAGTTTGATGCAGTAGCTGTAGCCAGCCACAGTTGTGATTCGATAAGCTTCTTCTTACTTGTCCTTCACCCTGGAGGCTTCTGAAGAGGCCTGAATATCTGGCTTAAAGTGAGTGATGCTACTTGAAATGAAAAGCAAGGAGATTGCAAATCACTCTTCTGCACCGGCTTGGAATAAGCTATGGCATGGCTGATGGACAGATTCAGGTATTTAAGTAAGTGTGATTTCCAAGCAACAATTTCTAAACCCTACATTGTCGTTGACCTCCATCATGCAACGGGACATGTTTATGAAGGCACACTGAGTAGAATGAGATGCACTGGGAAGAATGCTGAAGTCATTTTCTAACACCACAGCAGTATTACTGCAAAATGAAGCCATATTATTCCAATCAGCAATAGAGTCTAGCTTTGCATCTTTTTTTCTGCTTAATGATCTGAGTCCATTCCAGCAAAAGACCTTCCTATTTCAGGAATCCAGCTAGGAGATTGGTTGGAGTAAACCAAATGAGGTAGATAATCCAATGTGTGTGTTTAGGTAAGGGCAAGAACCAAGAAAGCACTTGAAAAAATAATAGAAAGCCATAAACATTTTTTTCCTAATTCCTCCTCTCTTTAAAGGCAAAGATATCAAGAAGGTGAAAACTACCCCCAAAATATATTTTTCTCTACAATTTAGCCAGAGAACAAAAGCAAAGTACCCAATCAGCAGCCTTTTAAATCAAACACACAATTAACTGTACATTAAAATATATGGTCTACAATTGTATGTTCAATTAAATAGCTAAAAGCAGTTTGTAAAGGTTGGAAACCTCAGTTGTACACTGAAGCTACATAGGTCTGCTCAGCTCTCCTGCTCATTCACAAAGGCCCAGATAGTTACTTCCTCAAAAGTGAAAGGCAGAAATTTTTGTTGTCTAGTAGGTACTCCGAAGAAGCTTTATTGTAAAGTAAACTAAATATCTCCATTGAACTTGAACTTTTTCTTGAAGCTTGTCAGTGAGAAAAAATATATATACAACTAAAAAAGCAAAGACTGTTTTTCAAGATCACTAGGGCAGTGGCTGTCTCTAATCCAGCCACGCCTTCTCTGTATTACCCTCAGAATCATTTCCAGGGACTCTTTTTCATCTGTTCCTAAGTTATAGTCTGTGATCTCTTTCATACATATCCATACTTCTACTTAGGCCAGTTGAGGCTATTTTTGTTTGAACTATTGGTGAGAAAACAGTTTTACTAACAATGATTAGTTAGAGCATAGTTACGTACAATTTTAGCCATTCTAATTGATCGCAATCTAGTGGTGAAATTTTTTGCATTCTACTTAATTGTATAATGATTTATATGCACACTTATTAAACTATGAGATACTCCAAGGCAGGGACCATCTTATTCATCTTTAAATCATTACAGCATCTGCCATAATATTGGGTAGATTGGTATTAAATGGAAATAACAGAATAAATGGATGAATGCATGAATGCATCAGAGAATTAGTATTTAAATACAGACAATGATTATTTGTGTTATAGTCACACTATACTGAGAACTGTTTGGAAGAGTTTTCAGAGAGCCTAACAGAGAAAGCTTGGCTGACTATTCTTGGAGAACCCGTTGACTGTTTGTTGGATGGAGACAGTTCACCAAGAAAGCAGATTTTGACCCTTTGAGAACATGAACATGATGATAAGTTTATGACAGTTCTAAAAGCCAACATACGGTCGGTGGCCAGATTGTGGTTCTGGACTGAGAGGCTTCCATTTGGAAGGCAGACAAGCATTTGAATTATGGGTCTAATGAAAGTGTCAATAGCAATCCTGTTACTGGAGGAGCTGTAAAACCCTGCTTAATGAACTAGACAGGGACACAAAAACACAATGGTCTAAAATGTACTGTATGAGAAAATGATAATTAGCCCAGATTTCATGTACAAGATAAAATGCACAGGGATGATATTACCACTGAGCAATATTATAGCCCTTCGGGGGACTGTTTTGTTAACAGGGTTTGGCTCAGCCTTTTCAATCCTCTTTGTATGAGTGGAGATGTGCTCCATAACTATGGTTGTGAGATAGGAAAAGAATGTCAGATGGTAAAGTTCCTACCATAGATGCTGAAAAATGTAAATGACAATAAAAAAGGCTCTAGCCTTATTAAAGGTGCATCTTATTTAAAAGAAGGCTTGATGCAATATTAGATGATAAGCCAAATGGCTTCTCATGCCAGAGAAATGGGTGTTAAAGAGAAAGTCTTTCTTTAAATGTAAAAGCCTAGTTTTCTAGGCCACCAAATGTCAACCAGAAAGTAAGGCAAGATGAGGCCAGACCTGTAGTGAGCAACTGGGCAAGAGCAACTTACTTCCACCCCAAGAGTTAAGGAGCTACTGAGGCAGCCCTAAGTACAGAAGAGAGCAGTGAACTTGGAGTCAGGGGGCTAAGATTGCAGTCTTAGCTCTGTACTTCCTCTGAGTTTGAAATTTCTCATCCCTTAAAGGGAGCGCAGAGTGGAGGTGAATTACAGTGTCACTTCAAAAACTTTAAGGGGTTTCCAGATCACTTGAGGATTCTGTTAAAATACAGATTCTGATTTGGTTGGCCTGGAGTGGGCTGAGATTTTGCATTCCTAACCAATTCCCATATTATGTAGATGCTGCTGGCCTGTGGACCTCAGTTTGGGGAACAAGCGACTAGACAGTATTTCTCAACTTGAAAGTTCTGTGAAACTACCAAAGTCAATAACAATCTGTTGGCTATTTGTTACTACAAATGGGAAGAGAGAGACAATTATTGAGTTTCGGGATCATCAATGCAAAGTCGTTTTGTCTTTTTCTTGTCTTTTAAGTCTAAATAAGCTGCTCTGTCTTGGTTAGAAAACAATAGGAATCCTCTGTCCTTTAAAAAGATAAATTACTCAGAAGTCTTTGACAGTAAACTTAATATGGTTAGGCTAGCTAAATATTGCTTTTGAATCAATTGTTTTATAATCAAGAGGATTGCATGTGGAAAAACAAAATGGGGGAAACTAGAAATTATGAGTTAAAGTGGTGGATACATATCTAATACAATAGAAGCAAAGGGGCTCAAATTATGTCAAGTAAGGCATAGTGACTTGTGTACCAAAATAAGTTAATGTCATGGAATGAAATGTGGGATGTGGCTTATATCTTACACAAACAGTGTCATTTAGCCTAAGTGTTTAGCCTCTTAAAAATGATCAAGAGAGCAGGAATTCATTGAGTTCTCTGTGTAGATACATTTTTTCCCTGCTCAAGCTTAATTTTCTAGATGTCATATGTATATAGGGGAAGAAAGAGGGTATTATTTCAGTCCATGGCTTAAAAAAGTATTTCCCAAATCTACAGAAAGAGATTTTGAAAGTTGACAGACATTTTATTGATTGCATCTAGAAAAATATTTGGCACATAATAGGAGCTCAATTAATGTTTGTTAAAGAAAGACTAAACTGAAAGCAAAGAACATTTGATGAAGCTGTGACTAAAATTCAGTGAAAGTTCACAGAATCTTCAGTAGTTTAAGGTATCATAAATTTGGGAGGGGAGGGTTGAAAATATGTGTATTTAGTTAGAAGAAAATGTTTTTTCTCTTTCCTCTTACCTGAAAGAGTAAGCTTTGTCTATAGAAGAATCATAGAATTAATCTTTGTATAAGAATTTAATGAGCTCTTATGTGCTTTATGCTTTATATAAGCTGTCTCGTTTACTTATTTCAATAACCCTATTATTATTATCATCATCCCCAGGTGAGACAACTAGAAAATGGCAGCACTAGGGGTTTTATCTAAGTGCATCTGACTTATAAGTCTGCACTCTTCCCATAACTTGTAATACTGTTGGGGTAGGAGGAGGAAGAACAAGATATTTTTAAAGTGCTAAATTATGGAGAGAACAAGTTGTAAAGAAATAAAGAGAAAAGGATACTTACTCATTCTGGACTTGGGTTAAGGTTGGTTTCATGGAGAAGGGTAGGAAGTGGCCCCAAACTTCATGCATTCACAACATATTTGTGTGGCCCACATAGAAAGGAAGTTGGATAGACAATAGACAGATAAAGTGAGAAGATGAAGGGTCTTGAAGAATGATGAAAGTAAGTATTGTTTGCTTTTGAGAATAAAAGCATCAGGAAGGCTTTGTGGTACAGACCAGGAAAAAGCAACATATGGAAAACTGTTTTTCATGCTTGGCTCCCCAAAATACACACTGCCAATGGGGTTGGGGAAAGGGAGCATGTGTTGCTAAGATAACCTAAAGGCAAATCATGAATAAGCTAAGACCTCCAGCCAGACAAAAGCCTATTTCTATATTACTCCACTTAATTTTCCAGGTCGTGATTGCCTCTCTTTTCAAAGTGGTTTATGACATTCTCAATTAAGAGTTTGCTATAAAAATGAATGAATGAAGTATTTCAAACCTGCTGTGAGATATTAAAGATGAGTCACTTTTAAAAAGTGGTTTTGTTTCCTGTGTTCTGGATAATGCATTTGAGAATGCTGTTTCCAGCCTCACCCATCACCCCATTGTGAAATAAAATTGAATGACTCTCTGCTCTTATAATGATCACTCATTCAAATGCATTCAATAAATAAAGTCCCAACACAATGAGGCACTTTCCATAGAGCATCCTAGAGAGCTATGCCCTGGTCTCTCTCACCAGATGACACTGAGATGAACGTAAATAAAGCCTTCACCCACACTGACTGTGTGATACAGTCACTTATTGTTTACTAAGCTCTTACATGTACATTATATCATTTGATCTGCACAACAACCCAACAGTAAAGATGCTGTTGGTTTATTATCCCTATTTAACATATGGTGAATCTAGAGATCAGAGTTGTGCCCAAAGTCACACAGCAATCTATGAGGTACTTTATTTTTATGAGATTTCACTTAACTATATTTAGAGAGAGGGGAAGGGAGGGAGAAAGAGGGAGAGAAACATCTACGTGTGAGAGAAACGTCAGTCTGGTTGCCTCTCACATGCCCCCAGCTGGGAACCTGGCCCACAACTCTGGCAGGTGCCTTGACTGAGAATTGAACCAGTGACTTTTCAATTTGCAGAATGATGTCCAATCCACTAAGCCACATCAGTCAGGGCTTCTGTGAGGTACTATCAATCTCATTCCCTTCCTTTTCCTCTCTCCTGAGCAGGAAACATGTCTTAAGTATAAAACAATATAATTAACAAAATCATCACCAAGCCTGGGAAGAATATTTAATTCGTTTAGATGTGCCTCTGATGATTTTATAAATACTGAGGAATTCATTTTCCACCTCCTGAAATTCTGTGAATTCTACTCTGGACAAAAGGTCATCCAAATATGATCCTTGCTCACAGTTATGGAAATATATGCAAGTCTAAGATAATATGGGCCAAATGCAAAGTAAAAATATCTGTGTAACTCCTGGTGCCATTTACTCTTGCTGCCTCAAATCCTTTTTGAAATTAGGCGGGTTATAAGTCATAAACAATATATAAAAATTTAAACTCTTGCCCTAACCCTGGCTGTATATCAGAAGGGGTCATGAGGGCAGTAGGTTGGAGAGCTGGTAAGACAAGACCGAAAGGGGTATGGTGGGCAAGTAAGACATACACCGACGGGAAGGTTGTTTTTTTTTAACTTTTCAATTTACATCCACAGAACATACTGAATATTATCTGAAAATCAATAGAAAATACATCTCCCCCCAAATCAATATCTTTCCACCTCTAATCAGCTGGAATTTGGTTTCAAGAGTAATTAGGAGACAGATGATTATTTCCTCATGGAGGAAACAGGTTAACAGAATTGAGAATAGCTTCAATTTCTACCATTGCCTTGAAAACACAATTTCTACAGCAATCAGACCAGCCCTCTCTCATTCAGGGCCTCCTTTGCTTCTGTCCAATATCTTCACTGCGACTATGGAATCACCTGTGCAGTGCAGCTCCATCCAGAAGCTTCAGATTTCCTGGCTGGGTTCCCATGTCCATGTCTGCTGTTGAGAAAACATAGTTCTCACAGCCCAATTCCTCAAAATTTCTAACTCCTTTATCTCCTAAGTTATGAGGTACCTATTTATCTGTGTATGACTGTAAATACCTACAGAGTTTCTGAAAAACCAATGTTTCTTTATCACAGACTCTTCTCTTTTGTGAGTCATGAAATTGAGAAAGTCATAATTCTATCGGTTAATATTTGAGGCACTGAATTCTTTCATGCGCTTCAAATAACTAATCAATATAATCAAATCATCCAAAGACACCAAAAGGTCTTCACTCTTCTCCATTAAAAACAAGAGAGAGGCTTATTCTTCAAAAGGTGAGGTGAATCAGAACCGAGGTTATGGTAGTTTTAGGTCTCAGGAAATATATAATTCCACCAACATTTTTCCACACTTTCAGACTTGATTTAAAAACCAAAAACAATATTGTTCATGACTCAGGCTTTACAACTACTTTGCATTAGAAGCCATGTTGAGTTCTTTAAGCCATTTTAAGTGTTATGACCAGTGGCTTCAGGAATGAGGTTTTGTTTAGATAACATAAGACTTTTGCTGTTGATTGAAACCTGGTTTGATATTTCTATACATCTAAATAATTAGAAAATATACATTTAAGTTAGAAGCAGATGCTGTTTCCAGGTTTTTTATGTTCACTGTAGGGAATAGATAGAAGCTTTCATCTTTGCATTTACTCATTGGATGTGGTGCATATCACATGAATTATTATTTAAAACAAAGGGCATCCCTTTCACAAAGATAAAGGAAATAGGGACTTTCTGGAGTACTTGTACCTTAAAAAACACTTTCTGCTCTAAGACAACTACACAGAGTTATTCACTCTCCATGACTCCTTCCTATGCTTCCCGTGCCTGGTAGTAAGCCAGGAGATTCCAACAGAATTGGGGGAAAGCTAGTCCTGAATACAGGGATGGCAGGCCCCATTGGTGTTCAGGAGGTTGTAATTGGCAACAGACAACAAACAGACTGTGAATGCTCAATGTTCATCCTATCAGATGCAAAACCAATTATGTAAAATACTATATCCAGGCAAGGAAATATAGAGGACAGGACATCACAGGGGACCTTTGAAAATGGATAGTCATTTTCTTGATCTTCTTTATCTGTTGCTATGTCAACATTCTAGCAGGTAGAGTACATCTCAGTTTCTCTTCTCAGCTACGAAGTTACACACTAGGTTCATGAGCCAATTTTAAGTGCTTGAGCTGTTTGGATGGAGAAGCTATGTAAACACAGGGCAACACCTGCACAACTTCAAAGCAAAGTATGTGTACATGGAACCCACAGATAACAATGCTTGGTCTTCCAGGCTGGGAGCAACAGGGAGAGAAGCCAACTCAGCTACCAAGCCCAATGAGAATTAATGGGCAATGAAACTATAATGCATTTGCTGAAATTGCCTGTTTACCTTTTCTTTCTCATGACCTATGCCCCATGCCCCACTATTCATTTTTTTAAAGATTTTATTTATTTATTTTTAGAGAGAGGGAAAGGGAAGGAGAGAGGGAGAGAAATGAGAAACATTGATGATGAGAGACACATTGATCAGTTGCCTCTTGTACCCACCCCCACCAGGGACTGAACCTGCAACCGAGACATGCACCCTGATCAGGAATTGAACTGGAGACCTTTTACTTTGTGGGATGATGTCTAAGCAACTGAGCCACATTGATCAGGGCTCCACCATTCATTTTTAAGGCTGTCTCTCTTGCTCACTATCTCCCTCACCCCAGTCTAGCATGGTGTTTGGCACATATAAGTTATTGATCAATCAGTAATTATTTGTGGACTGACACCTTGAGTGGATATAATTTAAATGTTTATTCACTGTCCTAAAATGAATACCATAGTTTATGAGCTATGTAAATACAGAAAATAAAAATAGTAGGTGCCTCTTAAGAATCACCTAGCTCTCATCAAGTATTTTGCTAAGAGAGTTTCACTTGCATTATGTTAATTTTGACACTCAAAATGGTATTATAAAGTGTTATTGTCTCCATTTTATATGAAAGAAACAAGAGGCTCAGATATGTGAACTGATTTGCCTATGTTGCAGCCAGTGAGCGGTAAACCTTTCTCGCCAATTTTGCTCCATAACCTTACACATTCTGTAACCACTGCATTATGCTGCCTGCTGGATTTCAAAGGTTTTTGAGAGCTTGTGCTAATACAATGTGCTACAAACTTAGATTGAACACAGAAAGGAAAAGTAAAAATTCTGCCAATTAATTAGCCCTTGGAATATCAGAATCAGGTTGTCCTTGCATATGCAGTGAATAAACTGTTTTTAGAATCAAACAAATAATTTGAGTGAACAATATCGTCTTTCAACATAGAGAAAGGTTTGAAGGGTTTAGCCATATGAATTATGTTGCTGTGAAAAATTCATCCAGCACTTTTGATCTGAACAGACTTTGAAACAATTCTATCCCATATGGGTACATATAAATCCAAATGAAAATAACATAATATTAGAAATAGAGAATATACATATTATCATTGTGGCTACTGCTATTGTTGCTATCAATATGAATGATAATTATTATTTGCTATCATTATTATAGTTAAGATTTATTGATAGCTTTCTGTACACTACACAGTCCTTATTTTGTTGATAGAGAGATAAGCAAAGATTAATATTCAAAGATAAGTTACCCTCCCCAAATTCTTTATGTTTCTCTTTCTCAAATTAAAAATATTGATGTTTTTCTGCTTTTTGGTTGGCTTATTACAAGGATGAGAAGCTTGTTATGAAAATATATGGTAGTGCTTGCTAATAATGGTATCATCTTAGACTAACTTCCTAGACTAATTCAGCAGTTAGTCTATGCTCTTCATTCAATAGCTGGGGTTGGACCTGTCTTCAGAGAAATTCTGGTATATTTTCTAGAGTTCTTCTTCTAAACAGGCTATGAATACAAGGGAATATTTTTCTGGCATCATTTTGAACCCTCAGGTATTGGGTCTGTATGAAACCTGAAAATACAAAGGATTTCCGTTCGTGGAAAATGAAATGAAGGACAAAGCTAAGTGCCCTTTTGAGAACACTTTAAAATTATATTCTGTTTATTGAGTTCATGTCTTGGTCCAAGGTTCAGAATGATATTCATTTTGTTTGAATAGGTTTTCTTCTCAAATCATTGTGAAGAAAATTATTAGTGTATGAAAATACTGTATAAAAGAAAAAGATTCATTTGGTGTTTGGGGACCAAAGGTGCATTTAGAACTAGGAGCTACAATTCTCCCTTTGGATAGTTGTAAGAATTGGGGAAATTGTTTACATTCTCTGAGCCTCAGTTTCCCTGTTGTAAAATGTAGGGCTGAATCTAGGTTGTCTCAAAATTACTATGGAATCAGAAATCTATGACTCTTTCAATCTATCTTAGACTGAGCACTTACTTGTGCATTTACATTGCAAACAATCACATAAGATATGCAGAGAGCCTCTCAATAAATTCCTAGGAAATAATTTGACAATGTGACTAAATTATAAATAGTTCTAGTTGTCTAACACATATAAGAAGGTAACAAGATTTTTCAAGTTGGTGCAGCAATGATGATTATCCCAGCCTCTTTGGGGTTTTCTCATTGTCCTGAAACATAGGTATCAAGAAAATAAGAAGTAGAAATTCTATGAATTTACTCCTGATGCTGGTAACATCTATATTTGACATTCTAAAATAACAGCATCTCCAACAGCAACGAAGATATGCATGTTTCAGAACTGAGAAACTTTTAAAATCTGCTTTTAAGCAATGAGGCCACAAAAGACTCTTAATAATTGATTATAATTGATTTTAACCTTGTCCTAACCTGGGTAAAATGGCAAAGCCAATCACTTTTGTCCAGATGGGGTATGAGAAAAGAGCCCCTAGTCCACATCTTTAAAAGCTTCAGACATGAACAGAAAATAAAATATTTAGTCTGCCAAAGCCTTGACCTCCCAATTCCAGCCAGTTTTGAACTTGAATTGATTTCCGACAAGGCATCTGGGAGATGATTACAACAAAATGCACTAAAGCTGGGCAGCCTTTATTTTAACATCTCAGCAGCTTAACCTGTTAATAACAGCAATTGTTTTAGATACAATACCAATTTCTGTAACCAACGCAAGAAATGGATAACAGCAGCATAGTCTCCCAGGCAGTGCAATAACAAAATAAATAAATGAATAAATAAATAAATAAAGCACAATCAGTCACAGAGGAGGTGCTGATAATATTTTTCAAAGAACCTCAGTTTTCTGGGACCCAGACACCATCAGGGACCCAATTATACAGTATAAATTTTTTTTTTAGCTAAAGAAGGTTGCATGTTGAGGGAGAAATCACTGTAAACTCGGCGATCTGGAATCACATCTGTGGTCTGCTGATGAAAGCCAAGCTATCTTGAGTGAGTCACTTCCTGTCTCTGACTGGTTTTCTTTGCTTGAAACAGTGCTGCCCAATAAAAACATAAGTAAGCCATATACGTGAACCCATATGTAATTTTAAATTTTCTAGTAGCCACATTAAAAGAAGCTTTAAAAAGGAAAATTAATTTTAATGTCTAATAAAATACATCTACAATAGTATCATTTTAACACATAATGAATACATAATTATTAATGCAACATTTTACATTTATTTTTGTACTAAGTCGTCCACATCTAGTGTATATTTTACATTTATGGCGTATTTGAGTTCAAATGAGCCACGTTCCAGGGGCTCCACAGTCACGTGTGGCTAGTGGCTACCATAGGAGGCAGCACAAGGTGAAAATGAGCAGGTGGGACTAATCATCTCTAGGGTGTTCTCTGTTCCCTGCCATGGTATGTTGCCTCTACTGCTTTTCATTTTAAATTGGCATCTGGATGAAAGTATATATGTGATCTGTTGGTTGGTGAGATTAGGACATGAAAGTGATAGCAACCGCGGCCACTCGTTTGAGCTCAGCAATCAGGAAGGCCTGCGCTGATGTGCGGACGTGGCCTTTAATGTTGCACCAGTTGGCCCTAAGTAGTACAGGGTGTGTAGACAGAACGGGTGGTTGCATAAATTTTCATGACATAGCTCAGCATGTTCTAGTAAATGGCATGATAAAGAGCATCCTTGACATTTATTGAGCAGTATTTATGTACCATTTATATTGTATATACAAAATCATTTAATCATCTCTACCATGCTTTGAGGTGAAATTACTAACTGTATTTAGTAGGTGGAGGGCTGAGCTTCAAAAAGACTAATTGGTCGACCTGAAGTGAGACTCCTAGAAAGTCTGGTTTGTGGATTTGAATCCAGCTTTTCCAGACCCGGATACCAGTCTCTTGACCACTATGACATATTTACTGCTTTACAAACAAATAAAAGCTTTTTGTCTTCTAACTCACTCCTACCAAGGTTTTCCAAATCTCAGATATCATGAAAAAGAAGCATGGAAAGGTTAAAGATGTTGCTTTCACTTTTTAATAACTGAAACAGTCAGAACCATTACAGCTTATGAAAGTATTATAATATACACATACTCTCTTCTTCCTTAGACAAGCATACCTGCAAAAAAAAAAAAAAAAAAAAAAAAACAAGAAGAAGGGAGGAAGGAAGGAAGAAAGGAAGAAAGGAAAGAAGGAAGGAAGGAAGGGAGGGAGGGAAGGAGGAAAGAAGGATTCACCAAACACTGTGACAATTCAATAGAGCCTCAAGGCTCTGGAGAGAGAATTGTGGCAATATTTTCCCTCTCTTAAACAATGGGTACATATTATAAGTAAAACTGATACCACAACACACCAAATACACTTTTGGAAAATAAATACATCATTCCTGGTGAAATGTGGATGATCCTCTCACACACTAAATATGCCTATGCTCAGAGACTCATGCTCAAATATAGACTCCTGCTGCCTCATTATCACCACACTGTTAATGTTAAGGCAAAAAAAATCTAAATACCTAGATCTTTTAAATATATTTTCAAAAATTTTATACAATACCACCTTAATCATTTGATAGTTCTTTCTACATTGGGAAAAATGGTCAGGAATGGGAAATAAAACTATAAAATGATGTTTCTTTTGAAAATCTCATGCAAGCTGCATTAACTTGATTTAAAACTAACTTTTCTACAGAGACATTTGAGAAGGACCCCATGGCCAATCGGCAGAGAGATCTCTGAAGCTGGGCTATAACATGCCCATCGTTTATTAAGTAACCTAAAATCACAAAATCTGATCACCTCTGTTTATTGTCTTGCCTTCATGGGCCATTAACATGACTATGAGGAGACTTGGTCAATCACATGTTAATATTTTATGTACACATGATGATAACAGTTTATGCTTATTGCATGCTTACTCTGTATCAAGCCCTATTCTGAGTGCTCTATGTAGGTTATTTAATCTTCATCAGATAGGCACCCTATCTGAGGTGCATCATGCTTATAAACAATAATAAAAATATGACTCCCATTTTTCCTTATTCTTATCTTCTAGTACACTTATCATAGTCTCCTTAGTAACCTCCATCTAGCTATAATTTCAGCTTAACCTAGGCTCTAGTCTATCTGTCATTTTTTAATCCTAACACAAAGTTCTGTGTTTCTTGGCAGAAGAGAGTTTATGTATTCTATCTGTTATTAATTACTACATAACAAACCATTTCAGAAAGTTGTGAATTAAAATTAAAATCCAAGTTATATGTATTTTAACAAATTTCTAAACATTTCTTAAATTAAGTCAAGATTTAAAAGTAAAAACACTTTTATTTTCTTATGATTCTGGAGATCAACAATTTAGACTGAACCCCGCGAGACAGTTCTTCCATTAGTCTTACAAAGCATCATTCATACAACTATAGTTATCTGGTGGCTCAACAAAGGCTGGACAATCTATGATGACCGCACTTACATGTCTAGAGGTTGGTACTATCTGTCACCTCAGCCAAGTATCCGCAGCAGGCTAGTCACTGTTTATCATGGCAACTATGTTCCAAGTCCCAGTCTTCAAACACATATAGAGTGCTGCTTGCATCACATTTACTGATGTCTCCTCGGCCAAAGCAAGTCTCATGATTAAGTCAGGATCAAAGCTGAAGAAGACTCCACAAGGGTATGGAGCTATAATAATGTAACACATAATAAACACCTTCTATAGCCTTCCTCCTCCTTCAAAATAGCCAAAACAACTCAATCCAAAGTGGAAGACTGAATAAGAAATGAAAATCCAACTGTCCTACTAAGCCAAGACTATATCAAATTCTAAACTTGGCCTTATGTTTGAGCATCAGATGTAAATGAATACCAAGTCCCATATCTCCACTGAAATTTTTTTTTCATAATATGTCTTAGATAGATGACCACCAGTTCTATATTTAAATGAAAGGCAATATTTCATCTATGGTGAAAACAAAATTGAATATTTTTATAAGACTTTACTGGATGATGACAATGGCTAATGCTATATTTTTGCCATGGGAACTTTTGTTTTACTGAATCACTAAAATTACAATCAGATGTGCTCATCTTCTGTTGAAGTCATGAACAATTGTATGTCTGAGAGAGGAATTCAAAGTGCATCATTTATCTTATCCTATTTTCAATTAGGCTGAATAAAGTCTAAAGTTGGTTCCAAACTACATCACAGAAACAGGGTGAGTAAATTTATTATACCACTAGAGTGCTAATCTTAGCAGATGGTAGAAAAAATATTTTTAGCATGAAATATGCTAAAGCAATAAATCTGAACAAGGTGGATCTTATCAATTAATATCTCCCCAGTGTGAAGTAAAACTCCTTCATGACAACTCAGCATTCTTATGGAGTCTGGTGGATGTAGTTAGACATGGCCCTCAGTGAGAGAGGAGAAAACAACAAAAATAAGCACCAAATAAGAAAACAAGCCATACACCCAGGGCCCTGCATTGAATTTAAAAAGTGAAGTGACTGTGCTGTTTTAAATTTTCTTGAATTTTAGTTCTGAATGTATGCGTTCCCCAGAGTCTTGTCAGTTATTCATTTGAGAATTTTATAAATTGAAAATTTACAAAACAACTTTGTTGGGTCAGCTTCGGAGTAGCAGTGAGCACACACAGTCACAAATTGCTATGGATCACTATTAGCCAATGCAAGTATCCAATGAGAGAGCCCAGGGAGGGTGCCCTTACAAACTGGGCTCTGGCTCAGGAGACCTGAATGAGAGCTCCTAGTCCCATGAATGCATTTGGTTCATGGTTTATCAGTATCCAGCTGCTAAACCCAAACAGATGGAGTAGTTGGTTCCTTCAGATTAGAAAGCATATGATGCTCAAGAGTTCTTCATTCCGAGGAATATGTACAAAATGGAAGAGTAAAAAATAATAGAGCTAAAACTATTATGTGTTTGAAAAGTCTGCCTGAGAGGTGATTGAGTTAGATATCTTTTTCAAGTTGACCAGAAGTTTTGTCTTTCATTATCACCTTCTAGCTGGTTAATGTTCATGTTCCAAAGAAGTAATGAGTTAAAATAGATCAGAGTGGTGGTGGATCAGGAATTAGAAAACAAGCAATTCATTCCCAAATCTGCTACTAATTTTCCATGTGGTCTTGAACTCATCACATGATTTTTCTGGGCTTTAAATTAATTATATACAAAATAAATGATGTAAACGCCAGTGTCACTACATAAAGCATGAGTATGAAGAAGAAATGAGTCAGAATCATTAGGACAAACTTCACTTCACATGAGCAACAACGAGCAGGACCCAGTGACTCGGGAGTCTAGGCATTCCTCTTAATTCTGGCAATATTGTCATATGCCTACTTCATCCACTGGAATTAAAAACAAAGCTAAAACCATTAAGATGTTGAATAAATTTAATTTGGACAAATTATGAGATACCATCTTAAGTTTATGATACTTTCCACAGTCTATACTTTCCATATTAATAGAGGTAGATGTTAGAAATTAATTAAGGGTTGAAAGAGTTCAGCAGAGAAACTACTGTGGTTGGTGAAGTGTGTACGTGAGGAAGAAGGAGTGGGTAGGGGGTTATGTAGGCCACCCCTAGTGCTCTTCCAGACTGTTTTGCTTGAATCTCTACTGCCTCCGGGTTAGCACATTTATAGACATAAACACAGCTCTGGTGGGAAGGTGGGCTTAGGGATGAGGTGCATGTGTTGCTATCCATGGTGCTGATCGTTCTACTGCTGCTTGGCTGTTTTTCCTCCTGACAATGGGAGACCACTGATGAACTTTCCCCAGTTTATTCAAAGTGGAACAAGGATTTCTGAATTAGTTGTGAAAGAGAATGGATAAGAAGGAGTGGATAAATACTGAGGGAGAGACATAGGCACTAAGAGATTACAAGGGAGAAACAAAGTAACAAAAATACATTGACATTATTTTCAAATAATCACAGTACCACAAATAAAGCCACAAGGTACTATGGTTAAAAGTTGGAACCAGTGAAAGAAAACACAACATTTGTGCTCAAAGCCAAATAATCATGGAAAACCCTGATAGAAATAAACACATTCAGTAGAGGTATCCAGAACATAAATCTGGTACCAAAAAATTCATTGATTGAGTTACATCAAAGAGTCTACAGCTTTATTTGACTTAGTATTTTACATCTTGATGACATTTAGTAATTCCACACTGTCACAGAACAAACAGAATGATTACATATATACTATTTCATGTAGCTAATTCCATGTAAGTTTAGCAGCTTTATCATGCTTTCCAAAGTATCTCTTAAAGAAATGAGGTGCAACTTCCATACATACCCATCAACTGTGTTTGTGTTTTTCAATAAGGGAAATGCTTGTGAAAAAGAATGCTAGTTGTACCCCAATATCTGTTCTCCCATTTATCCATTATAGTAAAATATTCAGCCAGGACTCCACAGAAATAAGGTTACATTTCACAGTCTCTTAGCAGTGATGGGTGGGCAAATGACTAAGTTCCAGTCTTTGGAATGAAAGTGGCAATGTCCTTCTGCCATCTTAACAAATACTGGAGAGAGGGAGAGAGAGAAGGGTGAGGGGAGGGAGAGAGGGAGAGAGAAGAGAAGAGAAGAGAAGAGAAGAGAAGAGAAGAGAAGAGAAGAGAAGAGAAGAGAAGAGAAGAGAAGGGAAGGGATGGGATGGGAAGGGAAGAAAGGGGAAGGGAAGGGAGGGGAGGGGGGAGGGAGGGGAAGGGAAGGGAAGGAAGGGAAGGGAAGGGAAGGGAAGGGAAGGGAAGGGAAGGGAAGGGAAGGGAAGGGAAGGGAAAGAGAGAGAGAAGATAGAGAGAAAGAGAGAGAGAGAGATCTTCTTTGTTCTCAGTTTTTACCCATCCTCTACCTTGCAGCATGTATTGCCAATGGCGCAGGGGCTCATGAGGTTGAGCACTCTCTAGGGTTAATAGAGTGGAGAGCTGAGGTTACCAGGCAGCACAGAGATGTAATACAGCCATAGATGCCATTGCTCTAGAATGTTATGTTAGAGAGAAATAAGCATGTGTTTTTCCCCTTAGCCAATGACTTTCCTGTTACTAGCAGCTGAACCTAATCCGTATTAATACACAATTCATCAACATGTGATAAACGCACAACAAATACTGGCTCATGTATACTCAATCAAAAGGGAATCTAAATAAAAATATCAAACAAATTAGCAAAAAAGTTCCATGGGGTCTTTTTATTTGTACTTGGAGCAGGAATCCCCAAATATCTCCAAGCATTGAAACTAGAGTTGCTTTTCATCAAAATAAATAAATTAAATAGTTTTTCCAAATAATTTATTTACCACATGGTATTTCCTGAAAAACAATATTCCTCCTCCAAACATTCTCCTCACTCTCACCCCTTACCCAGGAGAAAGGCCGTGAGCTCCATGATAAACCTCTTAAGTGAATGACAGTGAGAAGCTTGATGTCACCATCCACTACTAATGAGTTAGCCATCCTGGGTTTCTAGGTTCTCCAAAGACCTCGGGGCTTTCTTTTCCTGGTGAAATAAGTGTGCACTTTAAACTGCTTTTTTGCCTAAAACTCACTATTTTCATGCAGCTTTAAAAGTAGCCAGAATCCCATTAACTCTGCCCGTTATGGAAATTGCTGGGACCCCTATTTCCTGCATTTGGACCAACTGTCAATTGTTTTGCATGCAAACAGTGCTGATTTCTTTGCATGCAGACAGCCTGTGTCTCAAAACGAACAACCAGTTGAGAACACTATGCAGAAAGGAACAGAAACCCCACCAGCACCCCACATATGCACACATATGAACAAATGCCCCTCCGTTTCCTCTTCTTATTGCCTGGAAAATGCCAAAGATGTTTGAAATTAATGGCAACCCATTGAAAAAGGAAAGAAAATCAAAGAAACATTTATTCCCTGAGCAGAAGCCCTATTTTATTCACCCTTACACCAAAGAACAGAAGGTTTCTGTCAACTCTGTGTTTTTGTGGAGGAGATGAGGGTAGAGTAAAGCCCATACATGAGATAGAAAACACCTTTTCAAGCACCAGCAAAAAAATATGGTTTTAAATCCCACATAAATACTATATAAAGCAGGACCATACACTTTTCTCAAATTCTGTTAATGTTATTGACTTCAAAACCTAGGATATTTAGGATTCAAATCAACTACAAAAGACATATGTGGCAGTATTTTATGCACCAACAACAAAGGATTCATAATTCTCCCCTTTGAGGCTATAAATACATCAATCCCAATCTCCTTGGACACACAGGTAATATTAGCAGCCATAGGGACTCTGGTCACTGGAATAGGCATCCATAAGGGGATCAAGGTGCGTGGTGAGTCCACTTCTGATCACTAGCTTAATGAGGCAAATGTATTTATGCTTCGGTCCCCACAAAGACCCCTTAGTTGATCTATAGTTTTCCTCTCTATCAAATGCTTAATTTTAGCTGAAATTTGAAATTGGCTACAAAGGGGGACTGAGTAAGACTGTGTGGTTGACTCAGGGCAAAGGCATTTCAATTGTTATAAATATAGCACACAGAATATGCACTGCTCCTGGGAGTCACTAATACCATCTTCATTTGCATAGGAGACAGAGACAACTGTTATTAGCCAGTTTGGTTCTGAATCATCTCCAGAAGAAAAGCTGAGAACTCTTCCACTGGCAACATTCTCAGGTTCTAACAAGTTTTTTTTTTTCCTTGATGGGTTGGAAATAGGAAAGTGATAGGAGTAGAAAGCAGAGAAAATGACTCTACTGATGTGGCCTATGGGGTAGATACACGCACTTAAACTCAAGGCTAATACTCTGCCTTTTCCAGGGTACTTCACCACCTCTGGTGAATCTCCTTTCCTCCCTCTGAACAATGTTGGATATTAATCTCACTTAGGATCTCCAAGGAGGACCCAGCAAAACAGACAGTGAGAAATTTGAGAAGTAGCTGTGTGACTTCCTTGTCCTCCTCCTTTTTCCTGCTCCCCGAGGGGGCTGGAAAGTTGGCTGAAGAATGTGTAGAGATGGCAAGAACTCTGTCACCCCTGTTACCGGTGCCCCTATGTAGCAGGGAAATCCCTATCCCTACCCAATATGCATATAAGAGAATGTTAACGTTCTCATAATTAAAACTCCACTTGCAATCCCAGGTCATGTTACACTATATCATCCATTTAACTTTATTGTGATTGATCTGTGTCAACTTTAACTATACTCACAAGGAAGTCAATAAATAAAGATCAATAGTATTTTATTTCTTCAGTTTTTTTATTAGAAAGAAGAGATGGGTTAAATAAAACCAACAACAGCAATAGCACATAGCCTCCCTCAGTGTTTTCCTTGGTAAAAACTATATTAAAGCAAATCTGATTTAAATTTGCAAATAGAATTGCATTGTCATCTGATCTGTCATTAACTTGCCTTCAGCACTTTTAAATGCAGACACTGAAACAAAAGGGGCTTGAATATCTCTGAGATGAATTCCCATCCCAATATGCCCAACGAACATCTTATTCTCCAAAATCCCCAGCTTTTGCAGCTTTGGTTTAGAATGAATGGTTGTCTATGGATGAAGAAGTTTCCTATTCAGATAGACAAGTGAGTGATTCCTTGTTCAAGAGGGAAGGAGAAGCCTGGGCCATGTTTTGTGTGGATTCAGAGATATAACAGTCAAGCATCTGCAGATGGCCCTGCTATGCATAGACTCCCCTAGCCCAGTGCCACAATAGGGCCTTGGAGGGTCCTACCTTGACAGGTGTTAACACTTTAGCTGCCAGATCTGGAGGGAGTCTGGAGGGGAGGGAAGGGGCCAGAAGGAGGGAAAAGTGGATCTTAGGTGATGGCAAGAGGGCACTATGGGATAGAAATGATTTAACATTCAAGAGGGAAGGATTTCAGCATTTTGATAACTAGAGTAACTGTAAAGCTATGTGAAAGCTGATGAATATCAGCTTGCCCTGGAGAAAACTATGAGTAATATTCAGGCATGCACACACACACACACACACACACACACACACACACACACACACACACACTCTCAATCAATCAAACAAACAAACAAAAAGACCAGAAGTGTGACCATCACACTTCACATAAGAAAATAAGATTTTCAAAATCTAGGGTCCCTGTAACAAACAACGGAGGAGGAAACCTTTGGCCAGTTTCTTACCAGTCAATTCCACTTTGGGTCATGTTGCCACATGGAAAGGAATCATTTTCCCTGTTTATCACCCATGTATTACCCCACTCAAGCACCACAATAAAAGTATATGCAATTTTATTTGAGGAAAGTCCATACCTGTATTCCTAGTTCCAACTTTCATTAAAGTCAGAATTGTGTACAACCCAGGTGTCTCAGTGATGCCTGAAATGGACCCTGCCCTAGTACATACCTTATCTCCAAACCATGTTCTCCTTTTGTTCCCCATTTTAATAGAAAGGAACTCCATGCTCTCAGTAACTCAGGCATGAAATAAACTCATTATTTTTGAACACCAATCCCCTGCCTCATTCCCTATATTCACCAAGTACATTGATACCTTTCATTCAATTCGACAAAAATTTTAAGTATCAATATAAAAAAAAAATACTAATGAAGAGACAGACCCTCCTGTCTTCAAAATGTTACTATTTAAAATGAGCAACAAGCAAGTACCTAAAGAACTGTATATGATACCATGCATTCTATAGAAGTGCCACAGACATACATGAATAAAACATGATGGCTGATCAGGAGTGGACATGAACAGTTGAGTCTCAGGAAGACGGAGGGAGAATGAAGAACAAGAATACATTTATCAGAAAGAGATAGGTGGCAGAATGGGAGAGAAATCCAAGTAGGAACAGAAGAATAGACTTGAGCAAAGGTTAAGGAATAAGAAAAGACAAATTTGGTTTCAGAAACAATGTAACCACCTTGGCCAACATGATTGGTTTCTGCAGGACAGAATAGTAAGGAGGAATAGTACCCATATGTTTGCTGAAGTTCATATTATGGAGGGTTTTGAATGCCAAACTGAGGCATCTGAACATAATTGAGAGGGCGAGAGAGTGTCTGAAAGTTCATGCTTGGTCAGTGCATGGTACTGCTATGGGTGTGGGAAGAATTGCCCTCTTATACATTGTTGGTGAAATACAGATGGCTAGGCTATGGGGGAAATCTTTCTATCAATATTTACTAAAAATAGACAGACTCTTTATCTCAGCAATTATTCTGAGAATCTGGCCTGTAGAAACATCAGTCCACAAGCATACATACAGTACAAACACATTTTTTTGGACAATTGTTTTAAACTGGGAAAAAAAAAAAAAGAAGTGGATATAATCTGAATGACCATCAGTAGGGGAATAAATAAACTTGTATATCCACACCATGACATAGTATGCAGTTAATACTATCCAGATCCTATTGACCTGAAGTGTGCCCATGATGTAATGTTTTTAAAAAATATTTTATATATATATATGTTATACACATACATGATATATATTATACATATATCCTATTTTGGTAAAATAAACAAAAGACACCTATATGATTAAATAAAATGTGCTTAGATAAATGTATGGAAAGTGACCTGTAACTGTTAAACTATAGAAGATAAAAAAAGAGAGAGATATTTATCATAGATCCTGCAATTTTCCTTACTACAGAAAATTTTGGAAAAATCTAAAATGTTGAGTGTAGAAGGAAGTATTAAAAATCTTACAATTAAATAATTTTCAGTATGTATATTATTAGGAGAAAAAATTATTGCAAAATAATATGCATAGTATAAGCCCATCTATATAGATGTTTGCACATACATAGAAACAAGTCTAAATGAATTTGCACCAACATTAAAGATGTATATATGTGTGGATTTATTTCTTGTTTTTACTTGCACATTTTTTTGTTTTCTCTTATTCATTAGATATACTGGATGCCAGACACTGTTGTAAGCAATGCTTTCCTGGTTTGAATTCCTGTTTGAGTTTAGCTCTGCAAATTGTAAGCTACTTTAGGGCAAGTGGTTTTGCTTTCTCATATTCATATTGACCACTGTGGCAAATACAGTGTTTTAAATGTGATAGCAAATCAATAAATATCTACTGATTAATTGAATAAATGAACATAAGCAACGTGCTCAAGGCTACTCAGCTACCATGTAGCAAAGCTTGGATCAGATCTCTTTACTTCCCACTTCATATCCCTCTTGATGGATATAATCTGAGTCTTTCTAGTGGGCCTGGAGTAGAAATTTAAAAGAGAAAATTGTCCAATATTTTATGGAGAAGGCCTTCCATAAGAATACATTACCCTAAATATTCTGAGAGAATTACTGGCATGTCTTGTCCCCTCAAAAGTGTGCACCAGGTGCTAAGGAAATTAAAATCAAATGTCTATAACTAAAATGTCAGGATGATCCTTTACCATGGTATTATGTATGCTAAGTAATGTGAACCTTCTTTTTTGTTGTTAACTCTTGCCCTTATCCTGAGTTTTTAGGTCCCACATATAAACAAAACATCTTTTTGAAAGACCTTGGATATATTTGCCAATGGGTTTTGATTCATGTTTATATAGGTTGTAAATCCTTTGCAGGAATTACAAAGATACGTTGCTTTGCTTTTCCTCAGCTGTTTGTTTTTGCTATTACTTTACATATTGTTCCATGTATTTAAGACACCAGAGACTTGTGCATTTGGCTCAGCAAATGTCCCCTCTACATTTTCTATATTAATATTGAATACCATGTTCATAAATTGTAACAAAACCAACATTCCATTCCACATGGGTTTTCTATGAGTCAAGTATTTAACTCCCATCAAATACCCAAGATATTACCTTCACACAGTGAAGTATAACCTCTTGAAAGATGGAATTGCTGGGTACCTAAATTTGGAGAAAAATAAAATTTCCATAATTTGCTACTTATTTCACAGAGTGATTGGGAAAGTAAACCGAATAACAGAAGTGAAATTTTTTTGTAAATTTCAAGCACTATGCAATAAACTGACATTCATTTGACTAGTGTTCTTTGCTTTAGTCTGTGTCTTTCTAATTGACAATGATGAAGGTCATATACAGCACCATCTTTGGGATCTTCAACTCACATTCATATAATTGAGTTTGACTGATAACAGCCATATAGTCTGATTTCCCTGAGCCCTCCCATATTCTAGGGCACATTTTCCTTTAAATTTTCTGATGCAGTGACTCAAGCCCAGTCTCACACAGGGAAAATGTATTGCAGTCCCCAATACATTTCAGTTTCCAGGTAGGGAAGAGTGCCCTGCTTTCCTGGTTGCTCCCACATTCTTCCCACTATGGTCCTACTTCATTAGACTGGTCCTCTATCCTTGGTCACTTCTTCCATATATGCATCATCTCCTCTTTTGTCTTTGCTTCCCAAAAGCATCACCAGTTCAAAGCCATTGCATGTGACTAACTTTAAATTTATGGTCTGAGTAGAAGAAACCACAGCATAGCACATGATAAGAACAACCTAAAATTGAAAACCAAATATCATTCACTTTAAAATCCCTTAACCATCCCTTTCTCAGAAGATTTTTCACTAGTCACTTTATTTCTTAGATGACCAGGCAAAAGTCCCCTGCCTCTCTCTTTTATTGACTGCAATGGTAAAACTCAAATAGTATGTTTTTTAATTATTCAAAACAAATGTCATTATTTTCTCTTAATTATCTTCAATAATAAATCCAGACCCTGGCCAGGTAGCTCAGTTGGTTAGAGTGTCATCCTAATACGCTAATGTGGCACATTTGATAACTGGTCAGGGCACATACAAGAATCATCCAGTGAATGCACAAATAAGTGGAACAATAAATTGATGTCTGTCTGTCTCTCTCTCTCAAAAGAAAGAAAGAAAGAAAGAAAGAAAGAAAGAAAGAAAGAAAGAAAGAAAGAAAGAAAGAAAGAAAGAAAGAAAAGGAAGAAAAAAATCTGAAGGAGTTTGTCTTTCTCGAGAAATAGGGTTCCTCAAAGTATTTTCCTATGCAAAGGTGTCTAAATGTCACCATTCTTAGCAACACAAAGTTTTGGGGTTTTGTTTTGTTTTGTTTTGTTTTGGGAAACTTCTCAAAGTCCACATTCTTAGGCAGAGTGGTAGTGGTAGTGATGGTATCAGGGGATTCTCATTAAATAAACCTATTCTTACCTCAAATAGGAGTTTGGAAAGCTTTCAGAGGTAAAGGAAGTCTCATCCTCTATTAAAAATATTCAGCAAGAAAATAACAGGCAGAAGATATGAAGCTGAGGTATGGGAACCTAAAACTTTCCATCAAGGAATTACATCAAGGAATCACAATACCTGACTCTGCTCTTAGAATCACCCTCTTCAAAGCCAGGTGTGCTCACCAAGATTCCTGGGTAACAGTCTTCTAAAATTATGCAGCTCTTTAAATGGAATATCCAGTAAGGTAATGAAACCACCTGCCCAGCACTAAAGACTGTGCTTGGAAAGTAGAAAAGACTGGCATTTTATTACCCACTGACTTACTTTCAATAGTGAGAGTTGCAATTCTGAGTGTACAACATGTATTCAAATTGGGACACATTTTACGTATAGTCTCTGATCCTCAAAACTGTGCAAGGTACGTATTAACACATTAATCTTTTTTTCCCCCAGACACTTGACTCTTCCCAAAGCCACAGAACTGGAAAGAGGTGTGGCTCAAAGCCCATTCTCCCCGCTCTGCATCATTCCACTACGTATGTGTTTCTGAGCTGGGATTAGACTGCCGCTGTTCACTTCAGTTCTATGTCCTATTGCCCTCCTGTGGGGCAGGGCCCAAGAAGGAATGACTATCCCCTCTGATATCCACCTTAAAGGCTGACCACATCCCACTTTTCTTGAGAACCATTTATGAATCTGTCATTCATAAATTTGTCCAAACCCTTTTAAAATCCATTTCTATTTCCTGCCAGTATCACCTTTTAGGATAATGAGGTCCCTTGTTTTATTATCCACTGTGTGAATTAGTGTTATCTTTCACTTGTCCTTAACTGACCTCCATCAAGTTTCAGAGGGCACCACCTACTCATCTGCCCCAGGCTAATGGACCCTTAAGTATCCTCAGATCATCCATCTAAAATGACAGAACATTTAAAACATAAACATGATAACACTCTCAAGTGACAGCATTCCTTGGCAACCAAATGGTAAAGGTTGGGTGGTGTTGGGATTGTCAAAGATGCCTCCTTCCACCTGAAGTGAGGTACCCAGTGTCTTGGGACTAATGACCAAGCAGTAATGTCCTTGATGGTGCTTCACCAGCACATCTCCTAAACCAACTAGCTTGAGGGGCTTTCCACATGGATCTCAACAATCTTTAAATTGTTGGCATCAGAAGAAATAAAACTCAGGTAGGTGATAGGCATTCAGACAATTGAGAGTAAATCAAATGACAGTTGTAAGGGCATTAAGTTGTAGAAAAGCATAATAAAACTGGATTCCGACACCAGAATGGTGACATACAGTCCCTAGAAATTGGGCACAGAGCAGACATAGGACTAGGAGGAACCTTGTTACTGGAAGTAGAGCACCCAAGCCGAGCAAAGCTGATTTCTAGGCAACTAACTTTTCTTAGACTGTGAGAAAATCAATATGTACTTTGGCCTCAAGAAAATATTCTCAGACTACAGGGAATGAGAGTAGTAATATTTTCATTTTATACGTATCAAATTTATTGAGAAGCTGCAACTCACTGCAGCATAAACACAAAACAGTTTCATTATTCTTTTTCTAGAGCTATCCCCAACTCTTACATGTTAAACGCCCCGTTCCTCCAATAAGTGGTTTTCTTAATATCTCGGTCTTTCATAGGTCTCCAATTTATTTTGGTAGTTAGGATTGTCTCATTTAAAACTCACTCCTATTTATTTTAAAACTTTAATTTCAAACATTCCCAGCCCAGGCTAACATCAGCTGTGAAAACGAGGATGTTGAGATAGAAATATCTTCCCATTACATAGCTTCTCTTTTCCGGGACCTCTGCCCACTGTCAAGCTGGCTGAGCACTGCAGGATTCCAATGTTGCCACTCTCAGAGACCACAAGGCAGGCAGAATCCCCTTCACCAAATAAAGGTATTCCAATAAAGAGCTCTGTTATTTTAGTTGACATTCATGAAAATTAAGCAGTGCACAACATGTACACCTGTTCATGGCCAACTTGCCAGCTCCTTCTGTTGGGACAGGGGAAGAAAGAGAAGCTGACAGGTCTATGTCTTCTTAACTAACTGGGAGAGGTTGCAGTTGTTTGTCTTGCTTTTCTGATTGATCCATTCTGTCTTCTGAGTGAGGAGTCGCCCTGTGTGTTTGCTCCCTCTTTCTCTAACAGGATGCTGACGTGGGCCCTGTGGGGACCGGAATCAAGGATATGCACTGTAGAGCTCGCTGCCGCAGATTTAGCTCTTACTCCACTGTTTTAAAGCTCCCACCCTCATCTTCAGCTCCCTTCAAAAAACAAAAGTGTTCCAGTCAAGAGTCAGGGCGATATAACAATATTCCTATTACCCGCTTCTCTACAGCACGCCCTCACCATCACTACTGAAAAAAGTTTCTGAGTATAGATGTAGGTATTCATATTCTCAAAAGACTAAAACGCAGAGCTTTCAATTTCCCTTGAAAACTATCACAGATCCATCTTCTTACTTTTATTCAGCATTAGACATTGCGCAGTTTATCAATGTAAGATTGAAAAAAGTGAAGATTAAGTTGTATGCACTTATGTAGGTCAGTGGAAATGCATATTTTGCAAGCATCTGATCAAGATGCTTGGTTTCCTTCACTTGCTGTCTGTAATGACATACATAGAGCTGTGCTCAAGGTTATAAATCTTTTTCACACAGACTTACTAGAAGTGACTAAAAACTAACTTAACCTGGATTAGATATAGTTACGGATCCACAGACATGTTTAAGCTCTCTTTAAGCAACAAATTGAAGCCATCACTCTAGCGAGAAGTTGAATCTGTTCATTGTCCTTAGTGATTAAAATTTAGAAAAATCTGCCTAAAATAAATCATTCATGTAAATGAACTCTCAGGAGGCACTCTCTTGGAGTCTGGGTGCTTTTAAACACAGAACAGCCCGCCACAGCCACTGGCGACATCAAGAAGCATTTGGGGTGAACTAGAGCTGAGTCACTTTAAAACTAACAAAGTAATACAGGCAGTTATCACCCAAATACATTATTTATCACCGGGGCCTCCTGATGCCTGTGCTTACCAAGGAACCCTCCTGTGATATTGAAGGCCAAGGCATCTCCTCTCCCTAACAACAGTGTTGTATCTTTGGCAACTAGAGCAGGAACTCAGAAAATCAATACCACTTCATGAGCCAGGTCTTGGTCTTCTCCTTTTACGAGGATTCTGTCAATGCAAGGGGCCATTACTGTACTTTAAAGGCATGATATAAAATTGCTTCGACAAGATATAAGACACACCGTTTGCAAGAACCTGGTGAGAGTATTTTAGTCAAAGTTAAACAGTTTCATCACGTAATTACTTCAATTGGCAAAGCTCCAGCTGAATGTGCTGGCGGAGGGGCTGGCTGTGCCTTCTATTATGGGTGGGGGGTTGTGAAGTAGGCTTGTCGATCGGATTAAACAAGGTCAAACTGTTAAAGTGGAGGCAGAGCCCAGCATCGATGCCATTGGCAATGACACTGCAACAACAGGGTTGACAAGTTGCTCTCCCTTTTATTTTTTTCCCCTCCAACTAAGTGGTCTGAAAGTAGCTTAGTTTTATGGCTATAAAATATTTCATCCTGATTTGCAGCCTGGTAATTCATTTTCTAAGGACTGTTTAGAATTTATTCAGGGGGAAAAGGAAACTCTGTTGGTTCCTCTAACCGATTCCCATTATATGACAAAATTTAACTTTTGTATTTTATGAGGTTTTATGTGTTCTATTAAAACCATTAGCTGGTTGTCTCCTCATGATAAAATTTAATCACTTATGTAATACCTTAAAAGCCAACGACAGTTTTGCATGTATTTATGTTTTCTTTTACTTAAAATATGTGAATGTCATAAAGATAGCTCTGATTAGGGGGGAAAGTGGCTGGCACTAGAACATCAGTTTTGAGCCTTTATGTATCACACAATGAGAACGAAGCACTGCAGCCTACAAACTGCATGAAGTTTGAGAAAAAGTAGATGTTGATCCAGGGCCACCATTCATATTTCAATGATTACCTCGCTGCACCCAAGCTGCACATTTAGCCTTATTCCCATATCAAGCCATTTTTACTGCTATGAAATTTTGGCAACTTAACACAAACTTTAATAATAATGAAAAATAGGCTTTAAGGACATACACGTACACCTTGTAAACATGTCTTGTAGAAACTAATCACAATAGCCTGCCTTAGTAAGCAGGGATGCTCTTACAACTCCACCTCTGAGTCACACTTTCCAAGTTTGGGTGGTTAATAAGAAATAGAAGGAAAGCGATTTTCTCTCCCCCTCATCTCATTTCTGCCAACAGAGCTACAATTATGGCATATCTTAATCACCACACATATTTATTTTAGAGTTATTCAAATGTATTATGAATTTATATGTCTATTATTAGATTTACTGGTGCTAATGATTTAGATTTAAATAGCACTTTTCTTCCTGAGGCAACAACAATTATTTTGTGAATGACCTAATTCATTCTCTCTGCATACCTCAAATGAGAGGTAGGGTAAGAGCAAAGGTCATTCAACCCATTTGGCTCAGGACAATTTTATCTGACAGATCAGAAAGAATTAACTAAGGCTCCATATATTCTAATAGTAATGGATTAAGGATTTGACTAGATTTTTTGCAGGCACCACATATATGTTAAATGTGATATCTTCAACAGCTAAAACACTATCCGACACAATGAAAAGTTGTTAGATAAATGAATAAAAAAAAACAAAAATACTTTTATAACAGTTCAAAGTACTTTAACTAGAAATTACACTTAATAACTTTTTTTTCATAAAACATTTGCCAGAACTAATATATAGATCAAAATGTGACACAGAAAGCTGGGAAACCTTCACGTGTGCCCAAGAAAGAGAGCACAGCCAAGTATGTTGAGCACTACTAATCTCTACCCCAAAATGTAGCCCTCTGGTTTTGTTTCACACCAAGGAGCAATTAAAGTGAATAGGGAAGGTGCAAGAGCATTCGGGTAGGTATTCAGTTCCTAAAGAGTTGAAAGATGGGACTCATCTTAAGAATGCAAACATCAGAAAAAAAAGTCATATTTCAAGCATCATAACTTATCTGGATAGATGTAGTAATAAGAGGAAAAAATTGAGAGTCCCAGTCCTGATGTTACTAGGACTTGTCCACGGCTCATAAGATGTCCAAGGTATTTTGATGCACAAATCCCACACTAAATACCCACATTTGCTGTGGTGAAATAGTTCAAAATTCCTCAATATTTTCCCCTTGTATAAAGAACAACAGCCAAACTCATTAGCATTCAAAGTCTGCCAAAACCCAATTCTGTTTATTTTCCTTCTTCTTGTTCCTCCCACTCCACTCCCCAAAACCCCAGCCACACTGAAAAATGTATCGTTCCCTAAGCTGATACACTGCTCTGTCTGTCTTTTGACTGTACACTCTACCCTCTGCATTAATAGCTCTCTTTTCTTTCTCTTATACATCTGATGAGCTCGTTCTTCAAGTCAAAGTTCTAATACCATCTCATATTGGAAGGAAGCATTCCTGATAGGTCCTAGCTAAAAAAGGAGGTGCTATCATTTTCTTCTATTTTGTTTCATTTGTATTTCAATTATGTCACATATTTTCTTGTTTACAGACACACTCTCTTTCCTGTTAGACTGTCAACCTCATCCATGAGGGAGACTAGAGCTTTATCCCCAGCACTTGGTTCAGCTTCTGGCAGATGTTCAGAATTTAATAAATTACTGTGACAGGAATAAATGAATGAATGACTAAGGAAGGAGCATAGTGACTAAAGGAATACAGTATTCCCTCATTTATCACGGGTATTACATTCTAGACACCGCCCTCCCTCCGCGAAGTAGGAACCTTACATTTATTCTACACTCTTGAACCTATATAACTTTAACAACATATGTATACAGTACCGCAAAATCCCGCGATAGCAAAAAGTCCGTGATAAATAATGAAATATAATATTTTTAAAAACCCTGCGATACAGTGAGGCCACGACAAGTGAATCGCAATGTAGAGAGGAACTACTGTACCAGGATTTTCAAATGAGGCTAAGATACAGGTGATACCAAGTTAAAAGGGATGACCCCTTTTTGCTAGGGCAGATACTTCTCATTCAGGAACATGTGCCCACATACCTATGCAGAACAAAGCACTGTAATTTTCAAAGTGTTATTTAGTGCAGGTGTTTCCATAATTTGGATGAAGTGAGAAAATCCCATGCTCACTGGCCCTAAAAGTCACCCTTCCACCTGGGTAATGCAATGGTCCAAGCTCTGAAAGATGAATGAACTGTCTTTCTCCAGAGGGACCAAGCAGAGAGGGGATGTACTTTCTAACATTGTACAGTTATTGACCTTCCATTGTAGCAACTCTGCAAATGTCAAAGCAATGAGTGTTTCTAAGGAGAAAGCTACTGTTTAAATACAGTTGTTTAAAATATAGGGCCTTGAGAGCTGCTCTCCCCAGACAGAAACAATTCTGAGAAGGACAGAATAAAAACATGTACACCCCACCCCCACTTTCCTCTCCAAGACTAAAGAAAGGATGTTGAATGAGTCTTTGACTTTGTTTCACCAAATCAACACTGAAGAATAAGTTAGTAAGGGCAAGAGAAGATTAAATGGCACCATGACACTACGTGTGTGTAATAATTCCATAGATTCGTGCAGTGCTTGGGATTTGCAAAGTCCCTCCTCATCATTCTCATTCTACACTTAACTAATCTTGGACAGTTCCAAGAACAGGTTGGATGAGACTGATTTGGTGGGGTCCACCACCAGCACAGCTATGACATTCTTAACTATTGATAAAAATGGAGGGGCTCTCCCAAAGGCAGAAGAGAAGAAATCAATAGATGTTTTTATTCTATTTTGAGGGAATCATATCAGCATAACTATTACCATGTTACTTATTTCTCCGGGTTCACTGATGATGGAAGAGGCTTTACCCATTGGTGAATGTACTTCTGAGTTATTTATTCATTCAACACACAACTGGGAATACCACCCACATTTCAGCATTGTGCAGGAATAAGACATACAGCATATAGTAATGGCCCAGTTATAAATGAGTTTACAGAAACAGGGACGTGGTTATAAAATTATGAGAAAGTTCACTGATGCTGAGTGCTAAAGAATCATGGGAATACAAAGAAGCATCCACTGTACATTCCTGAGGGATGCAGGGAAGGTCCCCTATAGGAGCTAGCACTTGAATAAAGGATGCAGAGTTATTAACCATGTGAATAGGAGAAGGGTACAATTCCTATGCAAAAGAGACCCATGAGCAAAGGCACAGCACAAGAAATAAAATATCTGTGCAACAAAAATTATTTGGGTGGACGGATTATTAGAGGCATGACATGTAGAGAAATGCTGGATGTCACAAAAGGCTGCAGTCCAGTTGTCCGCCTCAGAAAGTGCAAGTTTCCTCAAGGGCCTATGGAAGGACTTGATGGCTGGACTGTTTGAGAAAAATATTTACACATCTGTGAAACTGACCTCTCTCTTACAATCCCGTAGCAGCATCAAAACATATTTAGTGCATTGGGGCAAACAAAGGCCCTGGGCCCAGCACAGAAGGCCAAAGTAAGAAACTGCTGCTACAAATCAAGAAAAGTTCCCTTTTTGTGTGTGAGTGGACTTTGGGGAGAGGAAAATGTTAATTCAGGGGGCCTGCCTCACACAGGAACAGGGAAGCGCCAGAGCTGCCTGTCCTTATGATGAAATGAATGTTACTTCTGCTTGTGATATGGTAAATGTATTCCACAGATGAGGTTTTTTTTTTTTTTTTTTTTTTTTAATCCTATAATGAGAAAGAATCATAAAGATGCAAATGCCCTTTGCAGAGGAAACAACTGACTAAGGGGTAACTGGCTAATAGCAGAGGAATTTCAGAGTCACCCCGGAAAAGAACAAGGAGTAAGAGAGGAGGACAGTGGCAGGGAAGGAACTGGGGACTGTTCTGTTGCCCAGAGCTGACCGCATCGACACCTCCCGCCTTGGTCACATTTGAGAAGAGAATGAGAAGGAACCCTCAGGGTAAGAGTCGGCTAACTTTTTCTGTAAAGGGCTAGCTAATTAATCTTATAGGCTTTATAGGCCATCATATCTCTGTTGAAACTATTCAATGCTCTATCATAGTGAGAAAGCAGCCATAGACAATATGTAAATAATGAGCACAGCTGTGTTCCAAGAAAACTCCTATTTACAAAATAGGTGAGCAGTCAAATACCCATAGGCCAGTTTGCCAACCTCTGACTTAGGGCAATAGTTCTCCAAGTGGGGTCCCTGGGCGAGCGGCCGGAATATCACCAGGGAAATTATTATAAATAAAAATTCTCAGCCCCATCCCAGCCCTTCTAAATCATAGACTCAGTCTCTAGGGTCCTGCAAGCAACCACAATCTGTGCTTTATTGACAGTGAAAGAATCATCCTCACTCCAAGTGGTGACTCTTAAATTTAATACTTTGTTAAAGACAAGATTTCAAACCATACTATGTGTTTTTATGATTAAAAAAAAATCTTTATTGTTAAAGAGTGTTCCTTTCACTAAATAGGAAGTAGGGTGTGAGAATCTGTCCTGTGAAGCCCAAAAGGTCCTCTCTGCAAGTTTTCTCATTCATCTGACAGGCAATGTGTATGACTCATCAGCTAAAACCAATATGGCAGCCACACATCCTGCCTGGGTTTGAATTGATCACAGAAAGAATTCCAGAAACCCTAAGAACAGCTCTGGTTAAGGAGAAATATGTAGATGACAGGCTTGGTTTCTTTAATGGAAAACCAGCATGGCTTTCTTCAGCAAATGGTGAACTGAGTATTAAAAAGGCATTAAGCGGCCATCTTTGTGATGTCAAGTATGCATTCAAATTCAAGAAAGCATTTAAAATATTAAAACATCTAGCAATTTCATTACTAGATCATTTAAAATGGTGAACATGAAAAATTTAGTTTAAGCTTCCCAATAATGGCTCATGAGACACAAACATACACACAAAGATAACTGAATTTTTAAAAGTAAGTTCCTTATTAACTTCTTTCCTCTCATCTATTACCATTGCTATTTTCCAGCTGTATAAACAGTCTGGAGAGTATGCCCTGAATGAATTCACCATTCAGAAAAAAAAAGAAAAAAAAAAAAAACATAATTACAGCCATTCCAGCAAACGGAGTGCCAAAAAAGTTACAAATTAATTGAAGGTTAGCATTGAAAATTAAACCCTAGTCAGCTTGAAGTCATCTTTTAGGCTACTTTCTATAGACTTAAATAGAGAACTCACTCCACATCAGTTTGGTTGACAGGGTTTTCAAGTTCAGATGGACAAATGGCCTTCCCCCTGACTACCATTTTCCTGTGATCTAATATTGCTAATCCCAAGTGCTGCCTGTCAATAGCACCTTAGACCACACTTATGATTTATGCATGATGCAGGACCACTTCTTCTTCTCCCATAAATACCCAGACCTTAGAAAATACTAATTTATCTTGCCCTATTCTATTTTGTTAGAAACCACTGAAAGACATCATCAAAAAACATTTTTCTCTTTTATTTTAATTATCTCATTTTTCAAACAAACTGTTTGCAGAAAAGAGTACAAAGAATCCCTTATAGTTTTCATTCAGATTCCCCAAATGTTAACATATTTACAATATTAATTAATGTTAATAGCCACAGTTCAATTATAAAAATCAGAAAATTAACATTAAAATTCAAAACCATTATCTAATTGACGGAGCTTCAAATATCACCAATTGTCCCCATAATGTCCTTTCACTGGTCCAGGATCTAATCCAGGATTACTTGTGGTATTTATTCATCATGTTTCCTTAATTTCCTTTAATCTGATCATCAAGAAATGTTTGAATTCAACAAACATTCATTGAGCATCTAGACAGTGCCAAAATTGTGACAATCTCTGAGGATTCAGAGGGCTCTGTCCTTTGAAACATGTGTACTCTATAGTGAAAATCAAAATTAAATCAAAGGCTAGACATGGAAGAATGTACTGAATACTGCTACTTTTGAGGAAAAATAAAAGAACATTGTTTACATTTGAAAAAAAAAAAAAAGAATATCATTAAAGAAGATGACCCAAACCCAAGGGTTCTTGATTTTTGCTTCCAAAAGAAATTATTGTTCACAGCTGAAAGCAATATCTAGAGAAACTGTATGCAACTCTATGCTACTAAATTGTCTTCATGGTCATTGTTTTTATTCCTCTCACCTAAACAAGGCTTGGCAAGCAGAAAGGAATCAGTAAGAGTCAAACAAAGTGGGAATTTGGGGTCATCTCTGAAGCCTACCAGAGGATTTGGAACATGGAGGCTATCTCCAGGTCAGTCTAAAAGCCCCACGTGACAGTGAAGAAATTCATTCAAACTCCAAATTAAATTAAGGTTCAGAGGCTAATTACCATCAGAGGGCCTTTTTCTTTTTTGTACTGCTTTGAAACAGGCTTTGTGGAAATGTACTATAAAGCACTTGGCAGAAAACCAGAGATTTCAGCTCAAAGTTCTTTTGCATGACAACTTGTCTCTCCATTTTCTTAATTTCTTTAATATCAAATTTCATCTCCATGATTCACTCAAAGCTGTATTTTGTAGTATTTCTGGAATCTTGGTGTTGAGAGAACATCAGTGTTTGGTAGTCCAGCACCTTAACTGACTCATAAATTCTTTATATCATATCTAACAAGAGGTTGGAATCTCTCCACTTGTCCAGCTCAGCTAACTTCATCCTCTAACCCTCACCTCCTACCCTATGTTTTACTAATACTGTCTTCAACATTCTTCCTCCCATATTTATACACTATAATTCTACAAAAGTTCAACAATGCATGCTAAAAATGTAATTCTAAAATAAACCATAATGGTCCAAGTCTGGCCTGACCAGCACTGGGCACAGTGAGTCTGTCATCTTATTGGTACTGACACTACACAAATGTCCATAAGTCACACAGCTTTCCCAACAGTTGCTTCACAGTGTTGACACATGGTGGGTTTTCAGAATCAAATGAGCATTGAGTCTTTATAAAATGTGCTACTACCATTCAGCTTGTTTTTTCTTCTGTACTAGGGACTAAAGCTGAGACTTGGAAGTCTTATGTGAATAATGCTATATTTATCTGTTTTGGATTTCATTTCACTATATTTGACCCATGGCTGCAGTCTTTTGAGACCTGTTGATTAGGAAAGAGGTAAACAAGTTACCTTGCTTTGGTCCTGTCATACACCAATCAGACATAAGTAAGCCATCTATGTCACCACCAAAGTCTTACTATGGGACAAAATAAGACTATGGACAGAAGCACAAGGCTAGTTAACTCCTGAAAGATAAATTTTGCTTCATTAAGTTGTACTCTTTGGCCTATAATTAAGTGTTTACAAATGTAGTCATCTATTATTCTACCCACATCCCACCACTTCTGTTCACAAAGAGAACCAAAGATTTTACCGAGTGTGCTAAAATCCAGGTTTACTAGATCGTTTCCTAGTTTATCACAAAATGAAAATTGCTTAGCTTGACAAGACTTGGCAGCAAGGCATGAAATGAAATGCAGGGTAAGTCAAAAACTTTGCACATGCTCTACTCAGAGATGAATGACAGCTGCATAGGAGGGAGTTGACTTCCACCATCACCAAAGACGACTGCTTCTTAGCTGGTTGAGCTACCTATACCTGAAACTGAGCATCCACGTTCTCCCACTGACACTATTTCTCTCTCTCTCTCTCTCTCTCTCTCTCTCTCTCTCTCTCTCTCTCTCTCTCTCTCTCTCTCTCCCTCTCTCAACTGAACACTCTGCACCATCAGTTTCACTGATTACCTAAAACATTCTCTTGGACTCCCTTTCTAATGCAATGTGTATCTTCAAACGCTAGAATAGCTTTCCCTTACCAGCAACTTGGACCATGAGTGTCACTCCACTAACACCAAGGAGTTAAGTATATCCCTTGGATTAAGAGCTCAGATTTTCTGGATAATGTGTTTTACATTCAACAAAGTCAATAATATACTTTCGTCTGTATGATACCATATACACCATTCCTCATTTCTTGTCTAGGTGATTTCTTCTTCAACATACTAAATATCTACTTCGTGTTTCTTTTTTCTATCTTGCAACTTTTGTGTACTTTAATATGATGTCTTACATTTCCTGGAAAATCCTAAGTTAGAATACAGAGCAGTTGTGGTGCAAGTGCCTAGGTTCTTTGGAAAGAAAGTATAACCATATTCATAGGCTGCCCAAATGACAAGAATAAGAAATGCTTTTGCTAATTAGCATCATGAGGCTGAATTGAACCAAGGATCTTAGGTTAATTCTAATGAGCTATGAGCTAATATTAGTAAGATGCTTTTAGGTTTTTAATTTAAAAGCACTTTTCCAATGAAAGTATGAGGAGTACAAATTTCCTGAGCCATCTGGTCCCCTACATAAAGTAATGGTTTCAAAAGTTTAAATGGATGAATAGAGATATAAACAAGGAATTTATTCCTCTTTTGCTATTCTTCAAGAAAAGTTTCTCTCTTCACAGAGGCCCATTTAAATAGATGTTATTCCACTCATAGTTCATATTGTGGCAAGTGAAAAATACAAACAAATACTACATGAAAATATATGCTTCACAATGTTAAAAACATTCACAATGCTAAGTTCTGGAGATCTAATGTATAGCATAATGATTACAGTTAATAATACTGTATTACATACTTGAAAGTTGCTAAGAGAGTAGATCTTAAATGTCCTCACCACCAAATGGAGATGGTAATTATATGACATGATGGAGGTATTAGCTATGGTGGTAGTCATTCTCCAATATAAAGCTGTATCGAATCAACACATAGTACATCTTAAGTTTATACAATGTTATATGTCATTTATGTATATCTCAATTAAGCTAGAAATATATATATCCACAATGAGAGCTAAGCTGGCCCTTTCAACACTGACAGGCTCTGAGATCAGGATTGGTCATAATAATGCCTTTTAATTTTTACTTATTACAGTGAACTCCTATACATTCATTAACATAATTAACTTACAGAGTTGTCAGATTAGACAAGTACCAATATCAACTCCATTTTACAAAAGGCAGACTTACAGAGGTTAAATCTCCCTGGGTGTTTCAAGTCTCGTGACCACTCTGCAGGACTGGTGCCCAGCAGCCCTCTTCTGCACGCTCTGCTTTCTGCCCGACAACTCCCCCACAGAAGCTGGTGGGAAAAGGGGTAAAACTTGGGCAGTGCCTCAAACACAGGAAGTATGCAAAATATATTCATTGCTCTTGTTGCATCACCCCATTTAACCCTCTCAACTTTCCTATGTGAGTACTGATATTACTACCCTCACTTTGCAGACCACCAGTAAAAGATAGGTATATATGTTCTGACATTGAGAAAACAACTTATTGTCAGGGTATTTGTCAACATTGCATCATATATTTTTGCTTGTTTACTGTGTTTAAGTGGAAAAATTATTAGTCTTGGTTCTCTGAGAAATTATTCAACATCAATAACATAATGTCCAATTCCTTGGCTCTCTGTATTCCTCTTTGTGTATATAAGAATGTTAGAGTCTGTGGTTCTTTAGCCACCTCAAGAAATCATTTTAAGAAGGTAATAATGAGAATAAATTAGCCCTATCATTTATAGTAGCCAAAAAGTATTTTGGAAATCAATGTAACAAAATTCATACCCAAGAGAATTTCCGGTGGGAGAAGACTAAAGATTCTCTCTCCATCTTTAAGTAAATTCTCTGTTCTGACATGACTAATTCAGAATTGGTTTTCTCTAAAAAAATAAGTATTTTCTGACCTCCTTTGTCCTCTTTTCAGACCCTACCAGCTAAGAAATTCTCTGAAAGATCTGAGAGATATCACTCTGTCTAACCAACCAGCACCCCTTCTCTTGTTTAGGAAAAAAAAAATGCCATAGAAATAACAGTAATTCAGTTCCCCAAATGACTTTGCTCCATGCTGACTGACCTCATTGGTGGGGGAAAACATTATCTCTCACCTCAGATGCTTTTTTAACATTGCATCAGCTCTGCCCTTGGCCTTTGTTAGCTTGAGCATAGGGCCTCAGACAGTGGGAGCACAGGGGCTCGAGGTGGTAAAAACATACTCCACAAAAGGCTGGCCCTCTGTGAATTATCACGCATCCTGCACCAGTATGGTCCTTGTTTTTTCTAAAACATGAAGGATGTGTAAAGGATACATAAAACTTTAGTCAATAGGTCCATTATTATGATTGGCTGAAAACCATAAAATGCATCCATCAAGCTATTGTGTTGCATCTTGTGTTAAATTATGATGATAAATAGTCCTTTATCTGTGACGTCACCTACTAATCTATTCCAAAAACTATTCACCACTGCCATTATACATCACTCATGCACCTGCCAGCTTGCTGAAAATAATCCTCTACATGATAAAGCCACACACAACATTGCGCTTGACTCTGCAGACACAAATGTTGTCTGTTATGTTCATGTCATACTGTGAAACAATTGCTTCTTCAGTTCCCAGAGTTATCTCAAGTGTGCAGTAATGTCCTCGGCTCGCAGCTCTGGGCATTGCAACTCATGTACTTTTAATTGTTTATAATTTACATCAAAACTGGATAGAGTCCATTTGCACTCATGCTGCTTTATAACTACTGGATGACATATTTTAGCCACCTTGCTCTGGGTCAAATCTAATCCTATTGACAAGCCTTTAACATAAAAATTTGGTGTGGAATGTCTTAATATTCTCAGGAGCTATGTAAAAAGCTGTGTGGCAGTTGGTATCAGTAGGTCTGGGATTTGGATCTAATTTTATATCAAAATGTTCTCATAAAATTAGACATATTTTTTAGTTCTCAGAAAATACTACTTATTAAAATGAAATCAAAAGAGGAAAAGTGTGAATACATTTTAAATTCCAGTCTCAAATGCAAATGTAATAATCTATTTAAACATAAACACACAAAACAGGGTTGTGTAGCTTCCTCTCCCTTACCCTGATGCTATTAAGGGGTCTTCTCCTAAAAAAAATAAAGCCTCCCTAATTTTCAGGATCTACTCAAACAAGAGGAGATGAGTGAAGCAGACCACCCATTTGAATTTCATTCCAAAAAAATGAACTTTAGTATGTTTAATTTAGTTTTAGCTATAATTCAAAGAATTCAGGGAATTGTTTCTTGCTGAGCGACACAGTGGAGGGGTCATAGCTTCTCCTTACCTTCTTAATCACAAATGGGGTGAGTGGTTCACAGTGAAGAAATATACAATATAAACTGCTCAAGCTTACAAGGGGTTCCATCCCACTTCCACCTGCTGTACTTATTTATGTACTTTATTTTTTAATTGCTTTTTTGATGGGTGCGTGAAAAGAAATTGCTAATACAGTATGTTTACTGGTGAGAGAAATAAAACCAGATTTTCTTTCCTTCACTATTCTTAAACACCCAATACAACTGGTAGCAAAATATCATTTAATTGAAAGTTGCTATTTGATATATTCTATCCAGTCAGTCATGGAAAACAATTTTTAAGTCAAATCATTTCAAAAATAGTGGTTTTCCCTCTTCACTGACCTCCTTCCTTTTACCATCAGTATAGACTCCAAAGGAGTCATTACAGAAAAGAAAGGCATTCTAAAAACTGAAGAATCTTCAACCAGTCTTGATGGAAGCTTGGCTTCAACTCAACACTCACAGTAAAATGTGTTCCATCTTCGCCCACTCTGATGTTCACACTCACGTGTGGTTAGTCTGTAGAAAGAGGAGTGGCTCTTGCATTCCAACAGCCAACCAAGGAGTCTCATTCAAAGGCCTTCATTCCAGTTTTCTTTCCTTCTTTATAAATGTTCTCCCTTCTTCTTTTTCAATAATGAAACTTCTTCTAATCAATAATAAATGTAGTTTTATTATTGATTAGAATCATCTTTTAAGTATATTTAAACATTAACGTTAGCCTATCCTTGCTGCTGAACACACACACACACACACAAATTATTTCTCACTCTCGCCTCACACCCATATTCTGACAAACCCCAGAATCCTCACCATTGTATAGTAACTGCTGTTCTTGCCACCTTTTTGCTTCCTGGTGGGTCTGTAATTGTCATCTCATCCCTGGAGCAACAACAGAATCACTCAATAAATTGATTGTCAGGGGATATTTGAAGAACAGAACAGCTTGAGCTCTAGAAGCCAAGTGCCTTATGGCCTCCAGCCCAGAAAAAGGAAGCAATGAGGATGAACAAACCTCATCTCATTCGACTCCTCTAACACATTAATGAGAATTAAGCAAGTGAATTTCATTCCCTATTTCTACTCAGTGAGAACAAACAACAACATAAAGAAGATTAAAGAATTAAATAAAACCATTCCTGGCATTTCTTTTCATTTAGAATAAGCTGGGAAAAAGATACTGGACTCCTGGATTTGAAAAAGTTCTTCAGCTCTTCTTCATATACATGCAATTTCCTTTTTTTTTTTTTGCCACTATAGCATGACTTGCCCATCCAGAAATGATGCTAGGACAGGGATTCTTTGTTATTGCCCCTTATTTGAGATAGTATTTAAGTGTCATATTCTCAAGTTTCCAACTCTACAATTCCAATATGTACTCTCTTTTAGAATCCTCCTATGAAGGTATTCATGGTAGTAGCCTCTTTGGTATATTATGTATCTTGCTAGGGAAAAGCCTAAGTAGAGACAAAAATCTCATTTCAAGATAGCCTCTGAGCAGCCACTTCTGGTTATGCTTAAGGGGAAAGATGAAGATCATGGGGAACTTCTAAACTCACACAAACTCTATTTCTATTAGAAGATCATTGCATCAATCAATACAAAGGGATGGGGCCTGGATGGACAGAGTAAGAAGTATCGGGCTCAGTCAGTATGTACTCTGCAACTTAGCCATTGAAACTCACCCAATTATGCAAAATTTGTCCTGTTAACCCCCTTGCAACCATGAAAGTAGATATTCATAGACGTTAGAAAAGAAACTCACATAATTTCACTCTAAAGTCCATGGGGTTTTTTTTCTTTTAATTCTTACCACACTGCTTTTCAGATATGCTGAATCCTTAAGTTAAGGTAGTATTGGGGAGAATGGTGAGGAGGGAATGAAAGTAACATTCTAGTGAAAATGAGAAGAAAAAATGGAATGTGTTCACCTGTGTATGATCTTTTAGTAGAAATACACAATTACACCTTTACTTCTATAATAAATCAACAAGCACTTATTCAAGATGCTTTTCTGCCAAGCACTAGACCCATGCTGGAGTCACACAAATCTCTAAGACACCACCTTGATCCTGGATCCTTGATTTTGATCCTATAACCTAAAAAGCATCAAAACTGAGTTTTAAAAGATAATTAGGTCAGAGAGAGACAGGAGAGGCAAAGGCACATCAAAGGTGGAAATGTAGCAAGCACGAAGTCACTGAGAAGGATTTCTCATTAACAGAGAATTCTATGGTCACATGGTCACATACTGGTCATTCTCTCCAGTATTAAATGTAGCAAAAATAAAAATAAAACATGACTAGACAAAATCCAAGTGGTACAACTGTGCTCAAATACAAATTAGACAGTTCTGCCTTAGTTGGTGTGGCTCAGTGGATTGAGTGCCATCCTGCAAACCAAAGGGTTGCCGGTTCGATTCCCAATCAGCACACATGTGTGGGTTGTGAGCCAGGTTCCTGGCTGGAGGCATGTGAGACGCAACCACACATTGATGTTTTCCTCCCTCTCTTCCTCCCTTCCTTCCCCTCTCTCTAAAAATAAATAAATAAAATCTTTAAAAACAAACTTTAAAAAAACAAAACGAAAAACAAATTAGTTCTGTGGCCTCAAAGCAAACAAATAATATAAAGCTTTCAGGACTGATCCTATAGGTGTGGATATGCTGTTCTCCAGCTGTGGGTGCCAGCAGCAGGGTCAGAAATTCCTGCTTCTGTGAGTAAACAGTGATTCAGAGTGCCTCACACAAGACTGATGATCAGAGCCAAGCTTGAGACCAGGAGCCCACCAATGAAAAGGGTTACAGCCAGCTGCTGGATTACAAGAAAGACCAGTAGATAGCATCCCTTTTCCTCTTTAAGTTTAGAAGCAACAGAGAGGGAGAGAGAGTGGGAGGGAGAAAGGTGGGGAGGGAAGGAGAGGGAGGGAGGGAGGGAGGAAGAGAGAGAGAGAGAGAGAGAGAGAGAGAGAGAGAGAGAGAGAGAGAGAGAGAGATGAATCAGGAAGACAGAGATTAAAATGTATACTTTATTATAGATAAAAGCTAACTTGGAGAGTGTACCTTAAATGCACACTGGATTCAGTAACAGTCCCTTGAATTAGATAGATTTGCCCACCATATAACAGGAAGCAACGTAAAACTGCTGGCTTGCCTACAAAGGCAGGGTGAAAATTGTATCTTGGCCAGGAGAGCAGACAAGAATTCTCTCATCACTGCTTGAAGGCCACTAGAGAAAGAAGGAAGGAGGGAAGACGGAGGGAGGGAAGGAAGGGAAGGCAGGGAGGGAAGGAAGGGAGGGAGGGAGAGAAGGAAAGGAGGGAAGAAAGGAAGGGAGAGAAGAATGGAGAGAGGGAAAGAAAGAAGGGATGGAGGGAAAAGAAATGTGCAAAGGGGCTAAACCACATACACTAATTTCATCTCAGAAATTCTCTAAGCAAATAAGTCACTCCTCCCCTAAGGAAGAGTGAGTGATGGGGTAGGAAAGCAGCCAGAGTATTACTTTAGCGGACTTCGCAGTCACAGGCTTTTTTTTTTTTTTTTTCTGAAGCAGTATCCTCTATCTAGGGATATTATTGACATAAAATTTGGTACCTAAGAGGCTGGATGTGGTAGGCACAGCCTCACAGTCCTGACAGACTCAATGGCAGTACCTGTTTTTATCTTCATTTTCATCATGAGACAAAAGTGTGACCCAGCCATCAAAGATCTACTTGTGAACTAGAAAATCTGGGTATCTGGTTAGAGACAACCTCGCAGATCTAAAGAGGAAAGGATGAGTACAGAGGGGTAAAAAGAAAATAAATCCCCCTCCACACCATTCTGAAGACTCCAATTCTAAAACACATGAGAAAAAAAGACTAGATGAGCAAATCAATAAATTCAACAATTAGAAAAATACATCCTGAACAAAACAAAAATAATTTTAACCAGCTTTAAAATAACTATATTTAGTCTCCTTAAAATGATAAAAATATAAATAACATTCAGAACGAGTAACAAGGAAATAGGAAATTTAAAAAGATGGATTAAACAGAAATGAGAATGGGTATTTATTTGAAAAGAGACTTAGAATTTTAGCAATGTCAAAAACAGCATTTAAAATAAATTTTTAAAAACAATAAATTGGCTAAGCTCTAGACAAATACTAGCTGAATAAATAATTGGTGAATTGGAAAATATAACTGAGGAATCAACCAATAAGCAGCAGATAAAGAAAATAGAAAGGGCAGCTCTGAGACATTGAGGATGAGGGCCTTCAATCCACACTCATGGAAAGCCAAGCAGAAGAGAATTGAGGGAGTGGCAGCAAGCACAGATGAGAATTTCCCCAAGTGGAATAAAGACGATGGTCAGAACATGGCGGCAGCTGGACTGCCCACCTGGACGTTTGGTGTATGCAAATGAACTGTATGCAAATTAACCTGGACCTAGTCCTTCCCATAGGATATAAAAATGGATTTTGCTCATTCCTAGAAGAAATGCTGATGGACCTAGCATGATATATTGACTGGTCTGGTGGAGAAAAAGCCGGGAGATGTAAATAACCTGCTGAATGCATTAATGGGTAAACTCACCCTAACTGAATGTGTGTTTGGCAAAGTGTGGAGACAGCGCCTGTAGACACACACGCAGGCGATTCCTACGGGCTGGGGTGGGTGATCAGGAGTCTCCACTCCGCTTTCCTTCTCTGCTTCCCCTTGCTCTGACAAGTCCCTTGAGGTGGAGCGGGAGTCACCTTTCCCTCTCTTTCCCTTGCTCCTATGGGCCCTTAAGTTGGTCTGGGAGTTTCTTCTTCCCTCCAACCCCCTTTCCCCTCTTCCTTCAATAAACCTGGTGTTTAAATCTAGAATGGTCTCTTGGTGATTTCTCAGAGCAAAGCTACCTGACAACTATGTCTCCTCAAATTGCAAGTGCATATAAAGTGCCAAGTAAGAAACAAAACTAAGTCCACACCAAGGAACATCACAAGGTCACCAAGGAAAGAGCAAGCACACTGATATAGTAAACTGAGATTCTGTGCTCAAGAGGCATAGAGAGTGAGGCTTTGACTGGCAAGATATTAAAGTGGAATGAGGGATCATATCATGAAGAGACACATTAAAGTGTATGTGTTTTGTCCCATACATGAAGGAACTCTAAGAAAACCATGTTGAGGGAGGCAAGTCTGGAAGAAATTATACCAATTAAACTGAAAAAATGGATGCTAAGGCTCAAACCAGCACAATGGAAGGGAGAAAAGGGAACACAGCATGGTTCAGATTTTTTGATAGGGTTTCACGAGTTATTGGATGTAGGGTGAGAGTGAGGGAAATGAAGGAGTCAAGAATTATTCTTAGGCTTTTAACCAGGGTGATACCATTGGAGAGAATAAATACAGAAGATGGAATAGGTTTATGAGATGATTATCAACATTATACATCTTTAGTGTGGGGAATCTGGGGAGAAATAATTGACAAAAATTATCTAAATATGTTTTTTGTTTTTAATAATAAGGAGAAGTTCTAGGCTAGAATGAAGACTTGGCCAGTATTGACATAAAGATTTCTCCATCAACTTTTATAAAGGTCATCAAACTTACTACAAGGATTTTCTTATTATGGCTACTCACTAGCTAGATGTGAAGCTATTTACAGGAGGTACAAGGGTAAGGCACTGACTTAGTAGGTTGTATAAGTGAAAGAAGACTCAGACAATAAGATGTGACAGTAGATATCAGCAACAGAACAGCCAGGTAGCCAGCAGAGCAATGCTAATATCAAAACTCAGGCATGCAAAAGGCTGAGGAATCAAGGCACCATGCTGCAATAAGGCATCAGGGTGGAAATAAAAATGGCAGTGGGAGAACAAAGGGTGTGAAAGATAAAGTTATAAAAAAACAAGAAAACAGGGGAAAGAAAACAATTCCCTACACATAGGGCAGGGTACTGGAAGCATCTGATCAAGATGAATTTTGCTTTGGCAGAACAGCAATAATTATTGATAAAAAATGACTAAAAATAGGTTCCTAGGTTGATTTCGACCATGACTTAAACCTCTTACTGAGTAAGCACCAGATACTCTCTGCAGTCTTGTAAGGAAGAACACTTGCCCACAGAATGGAAGTGAATTGCTATTGATTTTGCTCCACTATGGCAATATGTGAATGAATAATGAAATGGAAGTTAGGATTTTTGAAAGCTAACTAGAATAAATCTTTACTTTCCCAGGATGAATGGCTAAGTGGCTCTTTTTAAAACTTAGATAATGGTTTCTAAATGAAGGCATGAATATCAAGAGCTTAGAATGTTAACTCAAGCTAAGACTTTGAGGAGACCTTTGGAAATATTTAAAAAGATAGATTAGTGAAACGGTGAGGCAGAGATTAAGTGAACACATTCTCAGATCTGTCATATGGCACCACATCTGCCAGGTTATTTATTTTTCAGTGCCTATCCTACAATGAATCAAAATCACCTTTAGGAGAATCCTTACTAAGTAACATTGAAAAAAGTCAGAAAGGACTTCCTGTCAAGATGGAGACATAGATAAACATGCTTTGCCTCCTCATGTAACCACAGAGAAAATTACAACTATACCTCGAAACATGAATAACAACTAGAACTATCAGAAAATCAAGTTAAATATAAGTTCAACAACCAAGGATTTAAAGAAGCCACATTCATCCAGATGGGTAGGAGAGGTGGAGTTGTGGAGATGGGCAGAGAGGTGTGGAGATGCAGCGGTGCAATGGGTGGTCCAACACTCATGAGTGGTGGGTAAAAATTAGAAGGGATACCTTGGGAGCAAGCATTCCCAGTTCTCAGCCCCACATCAGACAGTACAGCTCAGGGTTCCAGCACTGGGAAGACAGATCCTCATAACTTCTGGCTATAAAAGTCACTGGGGGTTGGGGTGGTGGAAGAAACTGCCAGATTTACAGGAGAGTCTGTTTAAAGGGCCACAAGGAATTAGAACATATGCAAACACACACACTCTGGGATTCACCACCAGGACAACAGCTGGAAGGACAACAGTTACATAAGGAAGCAGGTGAAGTGACTTGAAACGGGTGAGTGCTGGGAATACCTCCAGAAGCCAGGAAGTAGCATTGTCTCCTTTTCTAGCCCTCTCCCCACACAAAGCCACAAAGGGGTGAGGCAGGTTGCCCCACCCTGGCCATTACCTAAGGCTCCACCCCACATAATTTTCTAAGACAGAAAGTCAGAGCAGTGCTACGTAATATGAAGAAACAAACACAGGGTGGCTGCTGAATTAAGGAGACAAAGAAATATGGCCCAAATGAAAGAACAGAACAAAACCCCAGAAAAAGAACTAAATGAAACAGAGATAACCAACCTCTCAGATGCAGAGTTCAAAATGCTGGTGATCAGGATGTTCAAAGAACTCAGTGAGTACAAAAAAAACATAAGAGAAGAAATGAAAGTTACACTAAGTGAAATAAAGAAAAATCTATAGGAAACCAACAGTATAGAGGATGAAGTCAAGAATCATATCAACAATTTGGGACACAAGGAAGGAAAAAGCATTAAATCAAAACAGCAGGAGGAAAAAAGAATTAAAAAAAAAAACTAAGATAGGCTTAGGAACCTCTGGGACAACTTTAAACGTACCAACTTTTGAATCATAGAGGTGCCAGAAGGAAGCAAGGAAGAGCAAGAGATTGAAAACTTATTTGAAACAATAATAAAAGAAAACTTCCCTAATTCAGTGAAGGAAATAGACATACAAATCTAGAAAGCACAGAGAGACCAAAATAAGTTGGACCCAAAGAGGACCACACCAAGCCACATCATAATTAAAATACCAAAGGTTAAAGATAAAGAGAGAATTTTAAAAGTAGCAAGAGAAAAACAGAGAGTTACCTACAAAGGATTTCCCATAAGATTTTCAGCTGATTTCTTAAAATAAACTTTTCAGGCAAGAAGGGACTGGCAAGATATATTCAAAGTGATGAAAAGCAAGGAGCCACAACATAGATCACTCTATCCAGCAAAGCTATCACTTAGAATGGAAGGGCAGATAAAGTGCTTCCCAGACAAGGCAAAGCTAAAGGAGTTCATCATCACCAAGTCATTATTACATGAAATGTTTAAAGGACTTATTATAACAAAAAAGAAGATCAAAACTATGAACATTAAAAGGGCAACAAATTCACAACTATCAACAACTGAATCTAAACAACAAACAAGCAAACAAACAAATAAAAAACTAAGCAAGCAACCAGAACAGGAAAGAATCATAGATATGGAGATAATTTGGAGGGTTATCAGCTGGGAGGGGACAAGGGAGAAATGGGGAAATGGTGAGAGGACTTAGAAGCATAAGTCATAGACACAAAATAGACAGGGGGATGTCAAGTATAGTATAGAAAATGGAGAAGCCAAAGAACTTACATGCATGACCCATGGACATGAACTAATGGGGGTGGTATTGCTGGAGGGAAGGGGGGTACTGGGTGAACAGGAAAAAAGGGGGGAAATTGGGACAACTATAATAGCATATCAATAAAATATATTAAAAATAAAAATAAAATAGCAAGCAAAGAGTGTAAAAAAAAATCAATTGCTCAAAAGAAGAAAGAAAAAAGCCAGAGATACTGGTCACCTATATGATTTAATTCTATGGATAATAAAGATATCTTAAATATTTCTCTATAGTTATAGTTGCATAATTACTATATACTTTGTGGTGATTATTAATAATTCAGCAAATGAGGTTCTTCCAATATACAACAAGTCATTTTCCCTTCTGTGTTTATTTCAGAATTTAAAAAAAGGTGGAGATATAGAGCTCTCTTAAAATGTATCTTTTCCCTAAAATCATCCCCAGAGTTGAGAGGAGAAATGTACAGTCTTTCTAAGCATTGAACTCTTAGATTGGAGAATGAGAGAACTGCTTCAAATCAGAACAGATACCAGGGCTGCCACCATGTCTGTGCAGACCATGCACGGTACACTTCCAGGAGGCACCATTCACAGGGAGGTCTCCATGCCCCTTGAAGTACTGCATGCACATCCTATACACATATGTATCCAGGGTCCCTAGGTATTCCCCTCTTCTGCTATACTAGCTCTTAGATGACAAACACTGTACATGAAGACCTTGGTACAAACACTAAATCTGGGAGCAAACAGAAAGGGTACAAAACCTAATTTTAATGACATAGAAACTTTAGTGGGAAGACAGATGGACCTGGGATTAAGTTTTGGCTCTGTTACTTACTAGCTCCATAAATTTAGGCATACTATTTAATTCTTGGAGGCCATCTCCTCATCTGTAGAATAGAGATACTAATAAGCCTTTCTTAATACCGTTTTTGGAAGGGTAAAATGTGAATATGTAGCAGTTTTCACAGCTCTTTCCTCAGAGAAAGTATGGATAAAATATTAGTTCATCATCATCATCGTTTTTTATTTATTTTATAGCTTCAGTCAAGGAGATGTTTTCATTGTTTTTAAGAGAAAGGACAGGAGGGAAGAAGGGAGAGAAAGAAACACCAATGTAAGAAGAAAACATTGATTGGTTCCCTCCAGTACATTCCCAGACTGAGGATCCCACACACCTAGGCAAGGGAACAAACCTGCAACCTAGGTATGTGCTCTGACCAGGAATTGAATCAGCAACCTCTTGGCAACAGCATGATGCGCAAATCAACTGAGCCACTCAGCCAGGGCATCATCATCATTTATGTGAGCAACTTTTGGAAATTCCTACCTCCATTTCTTGCATTCATTCATTTATTCATTCATTCAATAAATCTGTAGAAGATCCCATTAGAGGCAAGTCACTTACAATGAAGAGTATGAAGATGAAACAGACAGAATTGTACCTGTATGGGCAGAACCTCTCACAGGAGTGATGAGACATCATAACTCTACATGGAGTTGAAAGTTCTCATTTTAA